>NW_015164676.1:477540-482861 GCF_001447785.1 Gekko japonicus
CGCCTCTCTTTCTGGGGAGAGAGAGGGAGGGAGAGTGCGCTGCCCGGCCGGCGGCTGCGAGTTCGAGTCGGGCAGCGCGATGCATCTACGCAGAAGGTCCCGCCTCCGCGCGCCCGCAAGGGGGTGGGGGGCGCCTTCCCCCCCCCAGCACACGGCCGAGAGAAGGGGGGGAAGGGGGCGCGCGCCTCCATCCCCTCCCTCCCTCCCTCGCCCGGCCTTCCCTCTCGGGCGGAGGGGCTGCCAGGGACGGCCCCTCCGAAGCGCCGGTGCAGACGACGAGGAGGCAGGAGAGAGGCGCGGGGCCCATCCCGCCCTGCCCCCCCCCCCGCCTCGCGGCGACGCCTTGGAGGAGGACGCCCGGCCCCTTCCCTCGCCTCAGCCGCGCCGGGCAACGGAGCCACTGCCGCCGCCCCTCAGCCGCGCTCGGGGACGGGCGGGTCCGTTATCCAAACCCCGCCGGGGCGCCTCCTCGGCTCGCGGCACTAAAGTTCCGGGAGGACCGCTTTGAGAGGAGCACCGCTCCCAGCAGGGAGAGGGGAGGAAGGGAGGAGGAGGCGAGAAAGGGAAAGACGGCCCTCCCTCCGGCGCATGCGCAGAGCTGCTTCCCTGCCGGGATGGGGAAGGGAGCCGCCTGCTGGGGTTGCCAACTCCAGGTTGGGGGATTCGTGGAGGCTTTGTGGGGAGGGGCTTCCCTTGAGCGACCCTCCAAAGCAGCGAGTTCCTCCCTCCGTGAACTGACCTCAGCAGCGCCGGGGGGGGAGTAGTTGTGAATTTCCTGCACTGTGCAGGGGGTCGGACTAGATGACCCTTCCAGTCTCCAAACTGGGCAAGTGGTCGACATTGTAATGGATAATGTTCACACTGAATAAATGTGATGAGATGTGCGTAAGGGCAAAAATCCTACCCTTAAATATTCATGTATGTATTTATTTATTAGGTTTATACCCCACCCTCCCCGCCAACGAAAGCTCAGGGCGCCTTACAATAAAAATTTTAAACAGTTAAAATCAGAAAAACAATTCAAAGGTGCTATACATGGGTGGAAATTACAGGGGAGTCGTTACCGGCTAAATATCAGGAGAAACTTCCTAACTGTAAGGGTGGTTGAGCAGTGGAACAGTCTGCCTCGGGAGGTGGTGGAGGCTCCTTCGCTGGACGTTTCCAAGTGGAGGCTGGACGACCATCTTTCGGTATGTCGTAGGGCTGTCTTTTGGCTGTGCTCCTGCAGAGTGCAGGGGGTGTCAGCTATGCTGCCATGAAGGTTGGGGAGGTTGGTCTGTGTCTGGTTAATTGCTATTGCTTTCCTTTCAGGTTAATTGCTACTGCATTCTTTTCTGTGCTGTCTCTGCTGTGCACCGAAACACTTATCTATACAGATGTGCAGGAGGGTGTTGTAGTGTCTGGGATTTCCCTAGGTGCCGTGGGAGAGTGTTCGTTCTCAGCTTCAGTTACCTAACGGTCTCTAAGCCTTATCCCGCACGTGGGAGGGTGCCTAATTGGCCAGTGCTGGGGGGGGGGTGCATATGAATACCCTATATCCTATTATGCCCATGAGGCCGCCGCCATTCTTAACAGTGCCTATGTTACTGCATCTATAGCTCTGCAATAAAAGTATTACCGTTCCTGACTGCGTGTACTTCGTTGTTGGCTGTGGGTTCTGACGGGGTTGGACTAGATGACCTGGAAGGTCCCTTCCTACCCTAACATTCTATGATTCTACATAGATATTGCTTATAAGAGAGTGAAACATAATTTCCAAGTCATTATGTACACAGGTATCCATCAGTAGTAATAATATCAATGGTGAAATTTCAGGGCAAGCCTCTAATTTTATATTAGATGTTATATGTGGCTTCTCAATCAAATGCCTGGTGGAAGAGCTCCATCTTACAAACCCTGCGGAATTGTAGTGTATTTTGATGAGGTCAGAAGTGGTGTTCATGGAGTGGAAAAGAGACTCGGGGGGGGGGGATCATTTGATGAAAATGTCGATCCAGTGTTTGGCAGCACTGAAAAGGGCAAATTCCCCTCAAGAGGAAATGCAATGGCCAACTTTATCATGCTCTGGTATCAGTCAAAGTTTCAGCTGCATTTGAAATATTCTGGGAAGTTCTGGTTGGTCCAGTCTTGGTCCAGTCATTCTCTCAGCTTAACCTACCTCAAGGGTAGTTGTTGGGGGTTAGGAGCTATGTGAAGCACCTTGAGTTCCTTGAAGGAAGGATGGGGTGAAAATAGATAGACATTTTGTTGTTGTTGCTGTTGTTCAGTCATACAGTCGAGTCCCATGGACCACATCACACCAGGCCCTCCTGTCTTCCGCCGTCCTATGGAGTTTGCTCAACTTCATGTTCGTTGCCTCGATAACACTGTCTACCCATCTCATCCTTTGCCGTCCCCGTCTTCTTCTTTGACCTTCCGTCTTTCCCAGCTCCCTTCTTTTTTGATGGCCAAAGTCTTTGAGCTTCAGCTTCAGTATCTGGCCTTCCAGGGTTGATTTCCTTTAGGACTGACTGATCTGCTCTCCTTGCAGCCCAAGGGGCATAAATCAAGGTTTATTCAGTTATTCGTGGGGTAGCAAAAGCGGACAAAGAGGACTTTTCTCCCTTTCCCATAATACTAAAACTTAGGGGCATGCCAGGAACCTGAAGAGTGAAATCTGGGCGTGTGAAATCTGCTGCCACAGAATGTATTTATGACCACCAGTTTGACTGGAAAAGGATTAGACAGCATCCTAGAGGTCTGGTCCACCAGTGGCAATTAGACATGATGGTGACCAGATGGAACCTCCATGCTCTTAGGCTGTGACCCTCTGAATGCCAGCGACGGGGGCGGTGGCAGAAAGGGGAGGCTCGGAGGCGTTCCGGCCTGGGCTCTCTGGCTGGCCACTGTGTGCGGCAGGAGGATGGACTAGATCAGGGGTGGCCAAACTGTGGCTCAGGAGCCCCATGTGGCTCTTTCACACATATCGTATGGCTCCTGGCAGGGCAGCCGGGGAAGTAAAAGGGAGGCATGCGGTGTTCCCTCTAAGCTGAGTTAGTGTGAGCTAGCTCAGTTTTTTAGCCTCCGGCTCACAGGTTTTTGTCTCAGCTCAGGAAGGAGGGCTCCAGAGCAAGCTAGTTTATGCTGTAGCCAAATCGCTCGCTCACAACTGTAATGCCAGCAGCTCACAAAGGAGAATTTTTGCTCACAAGACTCCACAGCTTAGAGGGAGCATTGGAGGCATGCCTCCCTGATTGGTCTTCCCTTGCCCAGCCAGTGTTTCCCTCCCTTGGTAGGCTTCAGATGGAGGGAGGGGACAGGGAACAAAAGCAGCCTTAACTTTAAATGCATTCTTAAAGAACATCCGCCCCCCCACAGCCGGCTGTCTTGGAGAAGGCATTTGTGTCTTTAAATCCCTTCGCCAAGCCAAGCCAGCCAGTGTGGGGGGCGTGGTGGTCTTGGAAGATGCAAGTTAAAGTTGCTTTTTTTCCACCTCTCCCTCCCTCTCCCCCATCTATTTGATTATTATTATTATTATTATTATTATTATTATTATTATTATTATTATTATTATTATTATTACATTCCATTTTCCTCCTGGCGCTGGTCTTTGATTGTTGTTGCGACTTCCTGGCTGTTGCGACTCCTTCAGGCTTGGACCGAGCGCACGTCCACGCATGCTCGCTGCCGGCCTCTGTCCAGTAGGCTCCGGCCTGCTGCATCGCCCCGCCTCTGTGCTTTTGCCGGCCCAGCCTCCTCTCACTCGCTTTGCCTCGCCAGCCGCCGCCATGTTTCTCCGCCGCTGCTCGCCGTTCACGCCACCGCTACACCACAAGGGATGTGTGCCCCCCCGCTCTAAGAGCAGGTACCCATTTGTCTATTTGCCCTTTAACGGGCTTTCGAGCCGCTGGGTGGGCGGGAGCTGGGACATAGGGCCGGGTGCTCACCCCGGCCGCGGTGGGGCTCGAACAGCCGGAGCCGTTCGGCCAGATGTCAATGCAGGCTTCACTTACCGCCTGCGCCACCGCTTCCTCTTTCACTCCACTTTCTTTCTTTCGACCTTTCTTTCTTTCTCTCTTTCTCCCCTCCCTCCCCATCTAAAGTTAAGTATTATTATCAATATCTCTTTTTACCCCTTTTGTTTTTATTTTTGGCACTCTCATTTAATGTTAATAAAAAGCAAATCTGCATATTTTCCAATAAAAACGTGCATTTGTTCATGTCTTGCGGCTCTCAAACATCTGACATTTATTGTATTTGGCTCTTATGTTAAACAAGTTTGGCCCCCCCTCGACTAGATGGACCGCTGCTCTGATCGATGCAGGCCGTTTCGGAGGGCAGCTTTTGTTGGTCTGCAGTAGAAAAGCCAGACTCAAATCGAGGAATACCTGAGAGATCAACAAGAATTTCAGGGGATGAACTTTCCAGAGACAAAGCTGAGTTTGGTATCTGACCAAGGGGCCCTTTGACTCTCAAAAATTCGTACCCTGAAAATCTTGTGGGTCTCTAAGGGGTTACGGGACTTGAATCTAACTGGTCTGTTTCAGAATAGCTGTTCTTGTGTTTCTTTGCACTATCATTGGATAAACAAGTGTCCATAGTAGTGCGGTCAGCGTTTTTCCCCCCTTCACCTGTGCCAGGCCGGTCAGCCGGCTCCTTATTTGTCCGGGTCAGACCTTGCCATATCGATCCATGCAATGATCACCGTCAGATTGGACTCCTGCAATTTGCTCTACATAGGGCTACCCTTGAAAACACTTCAGAAACTGCAGGTGGTCCATGGTCCAGCTCATATGACTCCAGTACTGCGGCAGTTGCACTGGCTACCAATTAGTCTCGGGATCCAATTCAAAGTGTTGGTGCTAATCTTTAAAGCCCCTAACAGTCTGGGACCCTCATACCTACGAGACTGCCTCTCCTTTCATAACCCCCCATGCTCCCTTCAGTCATTGTTTAGGGGCCTCTTGCAGGTACTTGGTCCCAGGACGGCTCTGTTGTGGCCCCTACCATGTGGAATAAACTCTCGGATGACATTGGTGCTCTGCTGGACTTGTTTAGTTTCTGCTACCTGAAACAAAGGTCTTCTTGGGACAGAGGCGTGTTTCCACATATTCTGAGGAGTACATAAAAGAGTTCTGCGGTTGTGCAGCATTCCACAGTACACCCATGTCTGCCTGATCGGCTTATTTTATCACAGTGTTCTTGTCATTCGATCACTTCTGCAGTACGATCACTTTGTCCCTGTTAAGATAATGTGGCGGTCATCTCAAAGCATTTCCCGTCTCCCTATATCAGCAGTTCAGACCCTTGCACAGCCAGAGAAACAGGTCTGGAAAGAATCT
>NW_015164676.1:482909-498119 GCF_001447785.1 Gekko japonicus
AACAAAAAAAGGTCATTCAACATCGGTGTTCTTTTAAAAAGCAGCAAGGTCAGCCTAGTTAGGCCTCATTGTTCGGATGTGATAGTTCTCACCTAGGGAACAATATATCTTGTATGCAATTCCTTTAGTTAAAAATTGCCGAGTTCTTTTGGAGTATGAGTGCTAAACAGCCAACTGAAGCCAAGCTCACCGAAGGGAGAAGCTGTCCCCAAACAACAGCAGCACGTTGGACAGCCAAGAGGAAAAAAAATACGACCTGAGCATTGTATTAGTTTGTTTATTTTATTTACTTTGCCAGTCAACGTAGCCAAGACGGACCTTGCTAGATCAAAGATCTGACTCGGAAGAAGCCAGCTTCATTTTAAAGAGGGTCCCGTGGCTCAGTGGTAGAGCCTCTACTTGCGTGCAGAAGGTCCCAAGTTCAATCCCCAATAAAAAGGACCTGGCAGTCGGTGGAGTGAAAGACCTCCGCCTGAGACCCTGGAGGGCCACTCCCAGTCTGGGTAGACAGTACTGACCTTGATGGACTGATAAGGCAGCTTCACGCTCTAAATCGGAATGGCTTCTGCAAAGGGAAGTCCTGCCTCACCGACCTTTTGGAGTTATCTGCGTAGAGTAACAATGCTCCCTCTAAGCTGTGGAGTCCTGTGAGCAAAAATTCTACTTTGTGAGCTACTGGCATTAAAGTTGTGAGCCGAGTGATTTGGCTGCTGCATAAATTAGTTTGCTCTGGAGCCCTCCTTCCTGAGCTAAGACAAAAATCTGAGCTGGAAACTAAAAAACTGTGAGCTAGCTCACACTAACTCAGCTTAGAGGGAACACTGGTAACAGGCATGTGGATAAAGGCCTTCCAGTAGGTATTTGCTACTTGGACTCCCAAAAGGCTTTAGGTTAAGTCCCTCACCAAAAACTTGTGAGTCACAGGACAGAAGACTGTGGACTAAATGACAGGAAGAAGAGGATTGGGGGAATTAGAGCCGAGCAAGAGAGTGGAGTCTGTGGAGGCAAAGGGGGTGGGGTGGCGCCTGCTCAAATAACTTTTTTTTTTCTAATGTCCCTTTGGCCAGATCAGCAGGTTCTGCTGTGTTACAAAGGGATATACACAGCTATCCATAAGATCCTTCTGCATATTCAGAGATGGTTGGCGTAATTCCAGGAGGGCGAAGAAAGACTGGGGGCGGTGGGGGCGGTTTGCATTCAAGACGTTTGACACCGTTCTCTCTTTGTTATAATGCAGCACAGTTTAGAGTAGTGCTGTGGATGGAACCAGATGGACGGCTAAAGGGGAAGAGCCATGCTCAACAGAAATTATTCTTCTGGGATGCTCACTTTTGTTCAAGAGGATCGATGGCATCAAAGATCTTATCAGTCTCTGCTTTCTTACACCAGAGTCTTTTTATTTATTTATTTTCATTTATACCCCGCCCTCCCCGCACGCAGGCTCAGGGAGGCTTACACAGGCACAATAGTGCGGTAAAAATACAAGAAGTTAAAACAATTAAGGCACAAGTGCAGTAAAAGTCAACGGTTAAAACAGTTTAGGCAAAAATGCACATCTCACAGGATACATAAATGACTACAATACTTACTCCCTATTGCCTATCTCAGTGGGGTCAAAAAAAGGGGGGGGGATGCCATGGGCCACGATGTTTCATCTGGCCAGTCAGCCTGATGCTGCGGAACTGCTCTGCAGTCGCACGGTGGTGGTAGTGGCGGCAGCGGCTCCTACTCAAAAGCCTGGTGGAAGAGCTCTGTCTTGTAGGCCCTGCGGAACTGTACCAGGTTCCGCAGGGCCCTGATCTCCTCCGTTTCCTGGAGCTTCTTCCTGAAGATTATTCCTGGAGCTTCTCTAGTGTAAAGTCCTCCAAATCTTTGTTCCCTGCTTGGAGAAGGGGGAGAGCTTGATCCATCCATTATCTCTCCTGCTAGTTCTATTAGCATTTGTATGAAGGTAAGCTGGAAAACAGTTAAGACTGTTCTCTGTTCCAGCCTGTTCTCTGCCCAGAGGGGGAAAAAACTTTTACAGCTCAGAGTGAAGGTTTTGCTCATTTCAAACCTCCAAAGAAAAAATGCATTTCTTCACAATAACATATACTTTTTTTTTTGCCATCAAGCGACAGCTCATGACGAATTATGGGATTTCCAAGGCAAAAGACTTTCAGAGCCGGTTTGCCATGGCCTGCCTCTACATAGCAACCCTGGACTTCCTTGACAGTCTCCCATCCAAAATCTAATTTGGTGTCGTGGAGAGCCAGTTTGGTGTAGTGGTTAAGTGCGTGGACTCTAATCTGGGAGAACCGGGTTTGATTCCCCACTCCTCCCCTGGCTGGATGACCTCGGGCAAGCCATAGTTCTGATAAGAGCTGTCCTTGAAAAAGAGCAGTTTCTGTCAAGAACTCTCTCAGCCCCACCTACCTCAAAGGGGGGGTCTATTGTGGGAAGGGGAAGGGAAAGGAGTTTGCGAGCCGCTCTGAGACTCCTTTGGGTAGTGAAGGGTAGGGGTATGAATCCAGTCATCTCCTCCTCCTCTTCCTCCTCTTCTTCCTCTTCTTCTTCCTCTTCTTCTTCCTCTTCTTCTTCCTCTTCTTCTTCCTCTTCTTCTTCCTCTTCTTCTTCCTCTTCTTCTTCCTCTTCTTCTTCCTCTTCTTCTTCCTCTTCTTCTTCCTCTTCCTCCTCCTCTTCCTCTTCTTCTTCCTCCTCCTCTTCTTCCTCTTCTTCCTCTTCTTCCTTTTCCTCTTCCTCTTCTTCCTCTTCCTCTTCTTGCCAATCCTGTGTAGCTTCCAAAATCTGATGAGATCAGGCTAGCCAAGGCCATCCAGTACAGGGTTCCACTGAATTAGGTAAAGGTAAAGGTTTCCCTTGCTTGAAAGCTAGTCGAATCCGACTCTAGGGATGCGGTGCTCATCTCCGTTTCCAAGCCATAAAAGCTTGATAAGATCTGACATGGGAAATGTTAAAAAGGTAAAGGTAAAGGTTCCCTTGCTCGAAAGCCAGTCGAATCCGACTCTAGGGTTGCGGTGCTCATCTCCGTTTCAAAGCCGAAGAGCCAGCGCTATCCGAAGACGTTTCCGTGGTCATGTGGCCGGCATGACTAAACACCAAGGCGCACGGAACGCTGTTACCTTCCCACCAAAGTGGTCCCTATTTATCTACTTGCAATTTCTTGCTTTCGAACTGCTAGGTTGGCAGGAGCTGGAACTAGAGACAGGAGCTCACCCTGTCTTGCGGCACCCGGGTTTTGAACCGCTGAACTACTGACCTTCCACAGCCTGCAGTTCAGCGTCTTAACCACTTGAGCCACCACAGCTCAAATGTTAATCGCTGATAAAAAGGTGGCTCAAAGCTGCACAAAATCCTTCTTTTCCCTTTTAATTTGTTGACTCAAAGAAGTTCTGCACACATTCTGGAGGACTGAGAGCTACATGTTGTTGTTGTTTTTTAAAATCTTTCATAAAAGTTTGGAGGGAAGGTATAGCCCAATCTTGTCAGATCTTGGAAGCTAAGCAGGGGTGGTACTTGGCACTTGGAAGTGAGACCACCAAGGAAGGATCTGCAGAGGAATTGGAGAATGTTAGAGTTGAAGGGGACATTGCAGGTCATCTAGTCCAACCCCCTGCCCTCTGCAGGAGCACAGCCGAAAGAGAGCCCTGCAACATACCTGAAAGATGGTTGTCCAGCCTCCGCTTAAAAACGTCCAGCGAAGGAGCACCCACCACCTCCCGAGGCAGACTGTTCCACTGCTCAACCACTCTCAGAGTTAGGAAGTTCCTCCTGATATTTAGCTGGTGTCGACTCCCTTGTAATTTCCACCCAATAGATCTAGTCTTGCAATCCGGAGCAAGATAGAATATATCTGCTCTGTCTTCTACATGACAGCCTTTTAAATATTTGAAGACTGCAATCATGTCCCCTCTAAGCCTTCTCTTTCCCAGGCTAAACAGACCCAACTCTCTCAGCCTTTCCTCGTGAGACTTGGATTCCGACCCTCTCGCCATCCTGGTGGCCCCATTCTGGACACGCTCGAAAAGCGATGGCCAACCACCTCTGCTTCTCACTTGCCGTGAAACCCCCTTGCTGGGATCACCATAACTGACAGTGACACATGCGCAGAGAAGATTGCTTAATCCTCACAGGGAAAAGCGCCATAGCTTTACGATGCAAGTAGTATGTGGTATCTTGCCTGGTTCTTGCCACGTTTGTCTGAATGCCTGAAATGCTGTTTCTCCTGCTCTATGACACCACCCTGTATATTGTAAGGGAGTTGGGTTGCCAGACTTCAGGCGGTGGCTGGAGATTTCCTGGAAGTACACCTGGCCTCCAGGTAAAAGAGATCACTTCCCCTGGAAGGTGGACTCTGTGGCCTTATGCCCCACTGGAGTCCCTCCCCTCCCCAAACCCCGCCCTCCCCAGGCTCCACCCCCCCAAATCTCCAGAGACTTCACAATCCAGAGTTGGCAACCCAAGACGACATTTCAGTTCTGTTGATGAGCTTTGGATGTGGCATAGTGAGAGCCAGTTTTGTGTAGTGGTTAAGAGTGGCAGACTCCAATCTGGAGAACCGGGTTTGACCCCCCCACTCTTCCACACGCAGCCAGCTGGGTGACCTTGGGTCAGTCACAGTTCTCTCAGAGCTGTTCTCTTCAGCAGTCCTCTCAGAGCTCTCTCAGCCCCGCCTACCTCACAGGGTGTCTGTTGTGGGGAGAGGAAGGGAAAGGAGATTGTAAGATGCTCTGAGATTCCTCCTAGGAGGAAGAGAATATAACATTAGAGAAGCCCATGTTGGATCAGGCCAATGGCCCATCCAGTCCCAACACTCTGGGTCACACAGTGGCCAACAATACCAGGGGCCATCAGGAGGTCCAGCAGTTGGGCCAGGACACTAGGAGCCCTCCCACTGTTGCCCCCCCCCCAAGCACCAAGAATACAGAACATCCCTTGCCCCAGAGAGAGTGTTCCATCTATAAGAACATCAGAGAGAAGCCCATGTTGGATCAGGCCAGTGGCCCATCCAGTCCAACACTCTGTCTGTCAGACAGTGGCCAAAAATACCAGGTGCCACCAGGAGGTCCAGCAGTGGGGCCAGGACACTAGGAGCCCTCCCACTGTTGCTCCCCCCCCCCAGGCACCAAGAACACAGAGCATCCCTTGCCCCAGACCGATAGCTCCTATCTATACCTTGTGGCTAATACAATGTGATGAAGAAATACGATTCACTACAGAATAGTTGTCTAAATTTATTTTCGTCATATAACATCACGGTTGTTCTCGTTATTGTTTTGCATCCTTCCTGTGATCTCTCTGTTGTTTCTACAACCTCCAGGTGGTAGTGGGAGGTCTGCTATTTCAAGTGATCTCCAGAGGCAACAGAGATCAGCTCACCTGGAGAAAAATGGCCACCGTGGAAGGTGTACTCTCTGGCCTTATACCCCACTGAGATCCCTCCCCCTCCCCAAACCCTGCTGTCCTCAGGCTCCACCCCCCAAGTCTCCAGGCATCTCCCAACCCGGAGCTGGGAACCCCAACTCCTTCGGGTAGTGAAACGCCGGGTATAAAAACCGACCCTTCTTCTTGGGAGGCGGAGGCAGCAGGCGCAAAGGGTGGGATGGCCTGCTGTGGATTGTGCCTCCGGGGCCCCTCTAAACACAGTGACGTCCATTTAAGTCCACTGCGGGAGCCCTGCTAGGGTCGCAGTGGCCATTATCTTTCATCAACCTGTACAGAAGAATGCAATGACAGTTATAAGATTTAGGAGCTTGAAATGATGTTTCAGAAGCACAGCTGTTGGGCCCAAAAAATATCTCCAGACGGAAGCTTGCCCCGCTTCACCTACGAAGGGGCCAGTGCGCTGAACTCTAATCTGGGAGAACTGGGTTCGATTCCCCATTCCTCCACAGGCAGCTGCTGGTGTGACCTTGGGCCAGTCACAAGTTCTATCAGAGCTGTTCTTTCAAGATAAGTTTTCCGGAGCACTCTCTCAGCCCTACCTACCTCACAGGGTGTCTGTCTGTTGTGGGGAGGGGAAGGGAAAGGAGTTTGTAAGCCGCTCTGAGACTCCCTTGGGTAGTGAAGGGCCATGGGGTATAAATCCAATCTTCTCTTCTCTTCTTCTTCCTCTTCTACATTGATTGGGGGTGTGGTGGGGAGAGACTTACTGTTTCTGGAGCATTGTCCGGTTTTGCAGCACACAGCAAGATTCTCGCTCCCGTGCGTACAGGTGCGCCTCTCGTTGTGGCGAAGCCATACCTGTTTTTCTGCTCCTGTGAGGTGCCACTCAGAGCCATCCCAGCACCTCTCCGGGTGAGGCATTCCCAGTTCTGGCCCCTTCCCAGGACCTCTCGCCAGCAGGAGACCTTGGCTGGGCTGCCTCTTTCTCTCGCCAGCGCACTCTTTGCATGCGCTGGCAACGAAGCAGGGAGGCGAAGGAACCGGGGAGGTGCATGCTACCTGGGGCCATGGGGAGGAGCTGTCTGTCCTCCACATCGGCCGAGGAGGAGGGTGGGTACGTCGCTGGATTCCTGGGCATATAAGGTGAGCCATGCTTGCAGGGACAGCCACACGGACCCCGCGGGAAGGCTTGGCAACACCTGGCAGGAGCCCATGGGAGGAGAACATGGAGAGAATCACCAGGCTTTGCTCAACGAGGGAGAGGAGGCCGAAATGGTGAGTTCTCCCCCCCCTCCCCTGCCGCCCCCAGAACTGTGACCTTTCAGGTAAAGGGAGAGCAGGTGTCATTCTGAGCGCCCTCCCCCATGTCCGAGCAAAAGCAGCCCACCAGAAACGAGGGTCTGGAGCTTAAGAGGAAGCCGAGAGCCAAACTGCCAGCCAGGGTTAATTTCAGAGGGAGCCCAAAGGGATCGTTTTAAGGGGAAAACAAACTCTGTTCAGACTTCTCCTGTGACCTGTGAAGCCCCCAAGAGGCAGCTGTGAACATGATAGCTCTCCAGTTTAGCCCTCCGTCCTGGAGAATCATTCACCGCCTGCTTGGCTTGAGGAATGTGCCCGGGACATGCCAGGTGGCGCACACCATTGTCCCTCCTCCTCGCACAAATGTCATGGGAACCAGCTGCAAGCGCAGAGCACGTCCCCCTCTGGCTTCCGGAAACAAGCAGCCCACCGGGATATGTGGCACAGCCTCCGCTCCCCCTGGGCACAGGAAGCCCTCTAGGCTGGAAGGCTAGAGGCTGACCCCCCCCCCCCCCCGGCACCGCAGGTCTCTCCTGCTTTTTGGAACAGGGCGGTGGTGTCATCAGGCCAGGGGGCCTTGTCCTTCAGTCTGGCAGTGTCTGCAAGCACATTCCCTCATGCACCAAAGCGGTTGTGGTTTCCCAGTCCTGTGTGGTCCCATTGCGGCCATTGGGTCTGGCCCTAGAGTAGGGTTCTGGGCTGCGATTGCTGGCCATGGCAGCCTTACAGGCTTGCGCTGAGTGGGTTCTTGCTCTGCGCCCGGGTTTCTTCTTCAATCCACCCTCCTCTTTCTGTTTGCCCTTGGGCACCCCCAAACCAGCTCCGTGGCAGACATTGGGGTCTTGGGACAGCGGGCAAAGAGAAGGGTGGGCCCCAAACAACCCCCCTAGGGGTGTCTGTGTGGAACAGAGAGTACCTAACTTGGAAAGGGATCTTGGGGTCGATGAAGAAGCCGACTCCGTGTGCAGCGGTGATGAAACAGGAAATGATTCACTTGTAATTGTTAGGATGGGTGGCCGTGTTAGTCTGTAGCAGTAGAAAAGTGTGAGAGTCCAGAAGCACCTTAAAGACTAACACAATTTGTGGCAGGGTATGAGCTTTCCTGAGTCATTGCTCACTTCTTCAGATACAACTAGAATGGGAGTCCATCTGTCCTATTTATTGGAGAGTGGAGTGAACTACAACATTCAAAAACTAGTAGGGGAACATTTTAACCTTCCAGGACATTCAGTTGCTGACCTAAAAGTAGCAGTTGTCTTACAAAGGAATTTCAAAGGGAGACTAGAAAGAGAGACTGCTGAACTTCAACTGATAAATGAAGCTCAAGGCAATGCATCCTCCTGGACTGAATCCAGAGCTAGGTTTCCCGTCTCATTACCAACACTGGTGTCTCCATGCCTACTACCTCTCTGCATGCCACACCTCATCCAATCACACCTGCTATTGTTATTCACCTGCTATTGTCATTTGCTTGCTATTGTCATTTGGCATCTGAAGTCACTCCACTTTCCAATACATAGGACAGATGGACTCACATTCTAGCTGTACCTGAAGAAGTGAGCAGTGACTCACGAAAGCTCCTCCCCTGCCACATATTTTGTCAGTCTTTAAGGTACTGCTGGACTCTTGCTCTTTTCTATTGCAATAATTAGGGAAGGAACTGCAGATGAAGCAGCCAGAATTGTAATGCCCTGGCACAGATCGACAGCGCTGCCATGTGCTGTTCTGGTGGCTGCATCCTGAAAAAGATGTTGCAGCTTTCGAAAAGAAGCAGAAAATGGCAACCGAAGTGATCCAGAGGTTAGAGCACCTTGAGAGTTTGGAGCTGTTAAGTTTAGAATAAAGATGGCCAAACACAGGCGTTTATGGAAGCAGCAGGGCTTTTTTCCCTGGGGGAACGCACCAGAACGGAGTTCCAGAACCTCTTCAACAAAATTCTTTTTGAAATGTTTAAAAGTTCATGAGTTTTCAGTATACAGATTGAAAACTTCATTTCCCCCTTGAGAGTTCCGATGGCTCTTTTTTCAGAGAAGGGGAAAAAAAGCCCTGGATGGAAGTGTATAAAATTATTCATGATGTGGAGAAAATGGGGTGGAAAAGCTAGTTTGGAGCCAGTTTGGTGTAGTGGTTAAGTGCGCAGACTCTAATCTGGGAGAACCGGGTTTGATTCCCCATTCCTCCACTTGCAGCTGCTGGATGACCTTGGGCAAGCCATAGTTCTCTCAGAGCTGTTCTGTCAAGGACAATTCTGCCAAGAGCTCTCTCAGCCCCGCCTACCTCACAGGGTGTCTGTTGTGGGGAGGGGAAGGGAAAGGAGTTTGTCAGCCGCCCTGAGACTCCTTTGAGTACTTTTTTATTTTTTATTTTTTATTTTATTTTGGGACTTATACCCCGCCCTATCCAAACGGCTAGTGAAGGGTGAGGTATGAAATCCAATCTCTTCTTCATTCAGTGGCCAACCGGTTTGGTGTAGTGGTTAAGTGCGTGGACTCTGATCTGGGAGAACCGGGTTGGATTCCCCACTCCTCCACTTGCACCTGCTGGGTGACCTTGGGCAAGCCTTAGTTCTGTCAGAGCTGTCCTTGAAAAAAAGAGCAGTTTCTGTCAAGGGCTCTCTCAGTCACACCCACCTCACAGGGTGTCTGTTGTGGGGAGGAGAAGGGGAAGCAGTTTGCAAGCTGCTCTGAGACTCCTTTGGGTAGTGAAGGGCGGGGTATGAAATCCAATCTCTTCTTCTTCTTCTTTCTTCTCCCCAAGTGTGTATGTGTCACAGCTGACTTATGGCGACCCCAGCAAGGGGCTTTCAAGGCAAGTGATGAAGCAGAGGCGGCTGGCCTTCTTCAGCTTCCTCCGCAGAGTCTCCCCTGGCGGTCTCCCATCCAAGTGCTGACCCTGCTTAGCTTCCAAGGTCTGTTGAGATCAGGCCGTACCAGGGCACTTTCTCTCCCTTCTCCTCAAACGCTAGAATTTGATCACAGGTGTCTGTAGGGGTGGGGGTGGGGTCTCAATGAAACCGATGAGCAGGACGTTTAGGGCAGACGAAAGAAAAGTCCTTCTTCGGTTACTGCAGAATCAACACAGAGAACTCGCTTCCACAAGACGTGGACGCTTGTCTAGATGGCTTGGACATGAGTCAGGTTTACAGAGGCCGGGTCCCTCCAGAGTAATTAGCCGTCATGGGCCAGTTAAGCCTCACGCTCCGAGGTAGTTTGTAATCTGCCATCCCTTCCGGGACCGCGTCCTCCCTGCCTTAATTTTCTAACACCAGGGCACCACTGTAATAACTGTGATGCAGTTTAATTGCCATCTTTTAATGATTAAGTCTATAGTTTTAATCTCGATTTTATTGTAACCCGCCCTGAGCCCGCTTGTGGGAAGGGCGGGGTAGAAATTGAATTAATGAATTAAGTAAACAAATAAACCAGTTGCTCGGAGTCCGAGCAAAGGAGGCGGCTACCTCCATTCCCAGGAGGAGGATACCTTTGTTCTCTGCTTGGGGGCTTCCCAGAAGAATTATCCGATTGGCTACTGTAGGGAACAGGATGCTGGGTCAGACGGACCCGACCTCTGCCAGACGTGGCAGAGGGCTTTCGTCTCTGTCTCCGTGCACAGCAGCCTGCGTCTTATGGTGGTGCGCACAAATCTGTGGATCGGCACCGAGTGAGATAGACGTTTTGCTAGCAAGACCATTACCCATTACCCAAACTGGAACACGTACAAGGCCCCGTGAAGTGCACATATTCTCTGTACGCAGAGGATCAAATGGTCTCACCTGGGCAACTGTTTCAGAACTGAACAGTCCAGCCTATCCCCGGGTCAGACCCAACTCCCGTTAACAGGGTTCTCCTAAATTTTTGCACTTTCAGACACCTGGAGCCGCAAGGAAAGACAGCCAGTGTAGACTAATGGTTAAGAGTGTTGGGGCAGTATCTGGAAGGAAGACCTGGGTTTGAATCCCCACTCATGCCATGGAGCTGACTCAGTGATCTTGAGCCAGTCACGCTCCCCCCACCTAGCTGAACTCACAGAGGTATTGAGAGGATAAAATTGGGAAGAGGATGATGAAAGAGAGATGGAGAGAGGAAGAGGAGATGGGATCCATACCCCATGGCCCTTCCCTACCCACAGGAGTCTCAGAGCGGCTTACAAACCCCTTTCCCTTCCCTTCCCCACAACAGACACCCTGTGAGGTGGGTGGGGCTGAGAGAGCTCTGACAGAAACTGCTCCCGAGAGAACTGCTCCGAGAAAACTTGTGACTGACCCAAGGTTACCCAGTTGGCTGCATGTGGAGGATTGGGGAATCAAACCTGGTTCTCCCAGTTTAGACTCCACGCTCTTAACCACTACACCAAACGGCCGCTTTGGGTCCCCGTTGGGAAGAAATGCTGGGTATACAGGAATTAAAGAAATAAGAAAGGCAGGGTATAAAGCTTTTAACAAAAACAAACATTCTTGCCCTTTTCCTGCCCCTCTGTGCGGGTCGGGCATCCAGAGGAAAGGTGGCACTGGGCCAGTAGTGCCCTGCTTGGCTGCGGCTTTTGATCTGCCGGGCACAGCGGCTTCGTGCCGTAGATCCTTCCCAGTAAGGGCGGAGAGGCTGCGGATGGCTGGAATCCACCTGCTACTGGATCATCCACTTCACGGCTCACTTTAAAAAGAACATTTGTTTCTGCCAACTTAACACAAAACAACTAGGGTGGGTCGACCGGCAGCAGTTTCAGGAAAGATTTAAATCTTTCTTTGCAAGACACATAATTTAAATGTTCCTGCCACAGCGTGGGGAGCGCAGCTGAGGAGGTGTCTCTGAGAGTCAGTCCCAGTCGTTCTGTTTCGGTCATCCTGTTCCCACGGCGTCTGCTGGATGTTTTAGGCTATCTGGTTGAAAGTATTTCTTTTTCTACATACCTTTGTAATCCACCTTGGGTCTCCGTGGGAAAGGTGGCCTCTGAACGAAGCAAATTAACAAAAGATAGATAAATGCATGGAAGCGAAAAATGGGACCTCCATGTCTGAAGGCAGTGAACCTTATTTATTTATTTATTTATTTATTTATTTATTTATTTATGTGTTCAAATTATACCCCGCCCTCCCTGCCAAGGTGGGCTCGGGGTGGGTTACATAAAATGCACATATACAGTTTAAAAAATCCATAAAACATCCATAAATCAGCAATTATCCATTTTCCTAAAATGCCGGAAACAATTGACGTGCCAGAGCAGGGATTCCTTGATTAAACCATACCACTACTTAGGTGATGGAGCTGCGGTGGCTCAAGTGGTTAAGACGCTGAACTGCAGGCTGTGGAAGGTCGGTAGTTCAGCAGTTTGAGACCCGAGTTGCCGGATGACGGAGTGAGCTCCCGTCTCCAGTTCCTGCCAACCTAGCAGTTCGAAAGCAAGGAATTGCAAGTAGGTAAATAGGCACCGCTTCGGTGGGAAGGGAACAGCGTTCCGTGCGCCTTGGTGTTTAGTCATGCCGGCCACATGACCATGGAAACGTCTTCGGACAGCGCTGGCTCTTCGGCTTGGAAACGGAGATAAGCACCACAACCCTAGAGTCGGATTCGACTGGCTTTCGAGCAAGGGAACCTTTACCTTTACCTTACTTATGTGATAGTCCTGATGGTATTCTCAAATCGGCTCAGTTTGATCAACTGATTTATGCAGCGAGATAGGCTGAGGGTGGTAAAGCCAGGGCACAGGGCCACTCCTCTGTGTTTACAGCAGCTCCTGATCGAAACCCTGTCGGAAGAGCTCCGTCTTACAGGCCCTGCGGAACTGTAAAAGGTCCCGCAGGGCCCTGATCTCCTTCGGGAGCTCATTCCACCAGTACGGAGCCACCACCGAGAAGGCCCTGGCCCTGGTTATTGCCAGCCTGATGTCTTTGGGGCCTGGTAGGGCCAGCCTGTTTTGAGCCCCTGAACGCAGTGCTCTCTGGGGTGTCACATTATATCCTCAAATGTTTATTTATCTGCCTTCTTTACCCCCTGCCTTTCCCAAAGGGGCTTGTCTCAGTCTTCTCCCCTCCATTTCATCCTCACAACAGCCCTGTGAGGTAGGTTAGGCTGAAAGTGTACAACTGGCCCAGAGTCACCTCGTGAGCTTCCACTCCCAGGTCCTGGTCTGACACTCCAACGGCTACACCACACTGGCTCTCCACGGGGATGGCTGAGTGTCTTTGGGAAGACCCAGAGGAGCTCCTGAGTCCACCCGCGATGGCCCCGGTGGCAGGAGTACTCCCTTGTAAGCGGGGGGGGGGGGGGGGCCCCCCGCCCCCGGCGGGGGGGGGGGGGAAGGCAGGCGGCAGCCTCTCTGACCTCAGACCGGCCTCTTCAGACCTCTCGAGTCAGGTGGGGACGGACGCTGCAGCCCCCCAAGGACGGCAGCCTGTCGGGCCCTGAGATCGCCCGCTTCCCTTGAGGTCCCTGCTTGGGGGAGTGAGGCAGAGAGCTTTCCAGGCTGGGCTTCAGTGTTACGCTGTCCCTGCCCCTCCGGCACTGTGCATCCTGCTGCTGGCCGTGGAACTGCCCGTCCTGCAGCTTCCAGCCAGCTACCTGATTAGGGCTAACTGCCTCTGTGTCTGCAGGTGAGAGGCCACCACTGAAAAGGCACTGTCCTTGATTGCCGGCTGCCTCCCTTCTGCAGGCAGGGAAACAGCGAAGAGGATGGAGGAGGAGGCCCTCACCTGGCAGGCTGGGGAGTCTGGGAGGAGGCGGTCCCTCAGGCAGACACCCCGGCCCCGACCCATTTAGGGGTTCTGTGTGGGAACCATCACTTTGAATTGTTGTCGAAGGCTTTCACGGCCGGAATCATTAGCCGTTGTAGATTTTCCGGGTCGTGTGGCTATGGACTTGGCATTGTAGGACCTGACATTTCGCCAGCAGCTGTGACTGGCATCCTCAGAGGTATGACAGAGAAAGATGGAGTACTCTCTGTGTCAAGGTGAGAAGAAAAACTGTAGGCAGGTGATTTATATCTACTCAGGAAGGTGGGGTAGGGCTGAGTCGTTATCTTGGAGGAGTTCCCCAGGCTGTGAAACATGCTAATGGAGGAGCTTTCCTGAGGAGGTTCTTTTGTATACGGATTGTTTCCTGAGGAGGTTCTTTTGCATGTGGATTCTAATCTTATCTGTAGTGCTATTGTCTTTGAATTGTGTCTAGAAACCGGTGAATTGTGTCTAGAAACAGGTGGATCTTTCAACCCAGGGGTGATAAGCAGTGTCCCCTCTAAGCTGAGTTAGTGTGAGCTAGCTCACAGCTTTTTAGCCTCCGGCTCACACATTTTTGTCTTAGCTCAGGAAGGATGGGCTGTGCTAGTGCGCCAGGTTAGGATGTGGACCCCCCACGTGATTGCTGTGTGGCTTTGGCCAAGGACTGCTTGGGGAATGGGGGAAGCCACTATGGGGCAAGGCTGCTTGCAACAGTGGCTCTGGATGGAAAGAGAAAGTGATCCTGGGTTCCAGGGGGGTGGGGGGTGCTTAGCCCTCAATGTGGGAGGGCAGCTGTGAATCCTGCACAGGGCGTAACCCGGCTTATTTGTAAGCTCTGTCAACATGTTTGCGGTTCTGCAGCCTGCAAAGGGCTTTGGCAAGGACCGGACTTGGTGGGAAAGGCCAAGCGAGAGGCGGAAGGGGGCCTCTGGCTGCAGCAGGAGAAGAGCAGTGCCGCCTTAACCTGGGTGAGAGACCCTTGAAGAGACCCCTGCTGCCCTCCACTTGCCAAGCAGGCAGAAGCCTAAGGCCCCGACCCGCTGCATTCTCACCTCTTCTGGTGCAAGAGGCAGGAGGGTCAATTTCTCCTCCTTCCTCCTCCTCGCTGCAGCCTCCAGCATCGCATGGCTTTTTGTCACTGCGGGATCCTGTTGGGTATTTAGAAGAAGAAGAAGAGATTGGATAGATACCCCACCCTTCACTACCCGAAGGAGTCTCAGAGCGGCTCAAAAACTCCTTTCCCTCCCCCTCCCCACAACAGACACCCTGTGAGGTACGTGGGGCTGAGAGACCTCTGACAGAAACTGCTCTTTTTCTTTTCTTTTTTTATTCCCCCCCGGAGGGGATTTTTTATTGCATTTTTGTTAACACTACAAACTATAACAGAAAATATGGAAGGGGACTACATATAAGGATAAAGAAAAGGTACCCACTACTGACTGAAAACCCAAGAGAGAAGGTCATCAACTCAGCTTAAACATACGTTATCACTTAATCACGCTAGTCCCATTATGAACTAAGTCAAGTATAGTATTATCTTTTTCAATTCTTAAATTTAACTGTTACAAGAGCAATCCCCAAGCATCTAGTTTTAGATTTCAAAAGCACAGTTCCGAGTCCTTCAGTCTTCGGGAAATAAATTCAACATATCCTTGTGTCTAATATATCTAGAAAGTACATTAATTATGCGCTTGTCTTCCTCCCCAAAGGATGGTGTGTGGTTTTCTTGAAATTCTGTTCTCGTGTTTCTACAAATAAACTCTCAATTGTTTGTGTTTTGTTTTTATTCATTTTCCTTCCTCGGTGTGCTCTCTTTC
>NW_015164676.1:498159-513201 GCF_001447785.1 Gekko japonicus
TCCCTTCTTTTTTTTGCTTTCACTGGGCGATATGGTCCACAGGATAGTCTGATGGCAAATGACACTATAACCTTGTTAAAAGTCACTAGATCTCAGCTTGGTCAGTGCCTGAATTGAACACTTGACTCTACACTCCACCTGGAGTTGCTCTGAAGGTCTCAAAGGAAGAATGGCTTATAAATGAATATGTAAAACTTATTTATTGAATTTTCTCTGGAGAGACACTTGAGACAGTGTGCAATAAAACAAGACATAAATCCAAATATTAAAACAATAACATTTCAAGCTTTAAACTAGGCAAAACATAGGCCCAGGAGAATTGAAGACTATGACTGTGTCATAATAGGTGATTTGAACTACAACTGTGTCATAATAGGTGATATGAACTACCCACACATTGATTGGGTGTTCAAGTTGAGAAAAAGAAATTGAGTTTCTAGACCTGTGGAAATTTGCTTCTTTTCAAATTTTTGTACTTTCTTCTTTCTTTCACCTTCTCAGCTGTTTGATTTATCATTTTAAGAGTCTCATTCAACTGTGTTTGCTGGGTGGTGATACATTGGTTCATTGTTGACAGCTGTTCCCTGAGATTATTCATCTGATCCAGCAGGGGGCGCATGGATTCTGCCAATGTCTTTGCCAGCTCATTGGTTGCTTCCGGCCTTGGACTCTCAGTTCCTTTCGCTTTTAACAGTTTCTCGTTCTCCGTCCTCTTCCCCACCATCTTTTTGGATTGTTTACTTTTGCAAAAGTTTTTAAAGTCTCTGAATATGCGCTTAAACGCTCAAACTCGCTTTGGTAAGTCTCTCTCAGCAGTTATAACCATTTTTTCTTCTGCCCCCACCCCTCCAATTCGCTTAAAAGTTTATGTGCATGGGAGGCGTCCCTCCCCCGCTCGCCTCACTTTCTGTTCCGCATGGGTGGGGAGCTTTCTTTTTCTGTTTAACCAATCGCTTTAGTTGAACTCACGTTCATAATTAGTCCATAGACCTCGTTTTAGCTCCGTTTCTTATGCTCGACCTCCTGCGCTTGCCCCGGTCAGCGTCACTTAGTTCCATTCGGTCTCACAGCATGAAGAACTGTTGGGATGGAGAAGCGCCTCAATTCCCCGGCATTGTGCCAGTGAAGAGGCGACCTCTCGAGAGTCCCATGGCCAGAGCCCCTTCAACCAGGTCCTTGGGGGGTGACGATGCTGCGCACCCCCTCCTTCTGCTGGAGCGCAGCTTCACCCCAGGAAGGTCCGGGAGGTGAGTCTGCTAGCGCGCCGCCATCAACCGGGAGTTCGGTTTCTGGTTATCATCTGTTTGGGTTCAACTGGGGCTGGGGGAACACAACATAGGCAATCAATATGTCAAGAACTGGAGACTGACATACCCTGAATTGTGAGAATTCAGTCATTAGATCCCATCCATCTCCTTTCTGGCATGGAGGCAAACTTTACAGCATCTTGGCTGGGTAGAGTATATTTCTTGTCCCCAGAACAGAGAATTACATTTAAATCTACCATTTCAGTATTACATTACCTATGCAATGATATTCTTATGCTGAATAATATTCAGTGCTGATGGATGGCCCAACGGGACACCCCCTCCTACAGCCTTCTGCAGTGTATGTGGGGGGGGGGGGGGGGGTTCTGCTGCTTGCTAAGCTCACAACTCCCTCCGCAGAGTTGCCTGGCAAGAGTTGGAGGGAGGGAGGACGGGATCTTGGCTGGGGGGGGGGTTATGGCCTCCCATTTGGAAGCCAGACTGCAAAAACTAAGGTCCCGGTCACACGAGCCAGATAATGCGGGGGGGGGGGGAAGGCGTGGCTGTTCACCCCGGAGCAAAATAAAGCACTGTAGCCCGATCACACGGTCCCCCGAGTCTCTGTGCTTAGGCTGTTAGCTGGCGATCACACGGCGATGCTGCCGCATGGCAAAGAAGCAGTGCGGCACGAATACACAAGCACTTCACGTTTGTGCGCATGCGCAGTTCCACGGAGCAGCACTGCTTTCAGTTTCGCTTTTGTGCGCATGCGCTTACGGAAAACATCTGGTTTGCAACGAGATGTGAATGGGCGCCGGATTCCATGGGATACTAGCGCTCCTGCGATCAGATGCCTGCCTGTGCCGTGCGTTTTCCGGATACTAGTGCACTTTCCTTGGTACTTTTTAACTCCGCATCCTCGGCGGGACGCCATGGGTTGGCACCGGGTGTGCTACACTTCCCAGATGTTGCGGTGTGATTGCGCCCCGAAAAGCCACCAGACATTCGTGCCTTTCGCGCAGCAAAATCTCTGTGTGAGCGGGGCCTAAGTCAGTTTTACACCAGCTGAGGTGTTTTGGCTCCCAGCCACAGGAACCCAGAGAGGAGGCCAGGATCTCTAGGAAAGCTGCATGGACCCTGTGAGGAGGGTTGCCAACTCTAAGCTGGGAGATTCCTGGAGATTGGGGAGGGGGCAGAGCTGGGAGAGGGAACTCAGCAGGGAGGGGGTGCGATGCAGTCCACTCTTCCTAGTGGCCACTTTCTGCAGGGAAACGGATCTCTGTAGCGGAGAGATTCGCTGTAATTCCCAGGAGTCTTCAGGCCCCACCTGGAGGCTACTGATAACAAAAGCCTGAAGAACAATATATAACTGGCAGAAAAGTCCACAGCTACAGAGACAAATACACAGACAGGATTCAATGTTGTAGAGAACTGGAGGAGCCTTCTGCAGAGTTGTTTGACTTGTGCGTTGTAGCAGGGTGAGCTTTGGTTCCAGGAAAAATAATTTGCCTGAAGAAGGATTTCTCGAAACACACAACTTTTGCCTGGGAGGCGTGTTGCTTTGATGCTGGCTGCATCTCTCTTCGGAAAGCGAAACAGCCAAGAACTCGTGGGCACTCCATGAAATGGCTGAACAGATAAAAGGAAGTACTTCTTCACCCAAAGAGTGATTCACACATGGAATTCACTGCCACAGGAGGTGGTGGTGGCTACAAGCATGGACGGCTTCAAAAGGGAATTAGATAAGCATATGGAGCAGAGGTCCAGCAGTGGCTATTAGCCACAAGGCATAGATAGGAACTCTCGGTCTGGGGCAAGTGATGCTGTGTATTCTTGGTGCTTGGGGGGGGGCAACAGTGGGAGGGGGCTTCTAGTTTCCTGGCCCCACTGCTGGATCTCCTGAGGGCACCTGGTATTTCTGGCCACTGTGTGACACAGAGTGTTGGACTGGAGGGGCCATTGGCCTGATCCAATATTGGCTTCTCTTATGTTCTTGTGTTCTTAACGTTGGCATTGACAGCTGCTGCATCTCTCATCAGTCTCTCATCAGAAAGCAAGATAGTCTACAGCATTGAATCCTGTCTGTATATTTGTCTCTGCAGCTGTGGACTTTTCTCCAAGATATATATTGTTCCTTAGTTTTTTGTTATCAATGTACTCGGGTCATTTCATAGAAAAAGAGATGCAGGGGCTCATTAGCATAACTCATTTGCATATGCCCCACCCCCTGACATCACCGGAAGTGTGTCAGAAGGCAACACCCTCTGCTCAGGCCTCAATGGACTGTTTTGGATTGCTAGCTATTGGGGGGGGGGGCGTGCAGATCTGTCCTCGCAGAGGAGGGAGAGCTTGTACCTGAATAAGACTTGGTCTTAAAGGTGCCACTGGACTGTTTTGGATTGCTAGCTATGGGGGGGGGGAAGCGCAGATTTGCCCCCCAAAAGGGGGGAGGGCTTGGGCCTGAAGGGGGTCCGGGGGGGGGGTTTCTGCAACTTACCTGGCTGCTTCTTGCTCCTCGTGGCCTGACTGAGGACTGCTGGGAGCAGGGGGTGGGGCTTGTTGCATGTGCCCGCCCCCTGGGCTCCTTACTGCCGGAGCTCCGCTCCTGTGCGCTTCCGCAGGAAATGACCCCTGAATGTACTATAGTGAATAAGATGCACTAGGGTCCTTACTGGATATTTAAGTATATGATTTAAATGAATATATGAAGACATAGTAACATATCAGAGTTGTGCGTTTTGTTTTAACACAGTGTTTTCCCACGTTTGCTCAGCCTTGCCATGTTTCCTGTGTGTTTGCTGCCCACCTGGAGGCTGGCAACCCTGTGCCAAAGAAGGCCTGGGTGGCTTCCCCTTCTCCCAGGGTTTGGCACAAAGCTGGCGGAGTGACCAGAGATCCAGCTGTGCCTGACCTCTCCTTTCAAAGCCTTGAGAGATGATCTCTTTTGTATGAGGAGTGTGCAAACATTCCGCCAGAGACTTCCTTGAGGCCAACGGCTTTGATTTAGTAGCTGCTCCAGCTGGTCTGCTGAGAAAACGTGTTTCATTTCTTGCACCGATTTCTGACGGTTTTGTTTGGGGTGTTGCCACTGCAAGCCATGAGGAAGAGAGGTCTATACACTAAATGGGCTGAACATTTACGGGAATAGGTGGGGCATCTCTGTGCCTTTTAGATGATGGGGGGGGGCTGCAATTTAAAACCTCATATAAAATACTGGGGATTATTAGGAAGGGAATATCATAATGCCCCTGTATAAATCGATGGTGCGTCCTCATTTGGAGTACTGTGTACAGTTCTGGTCACCACACCTCAAAAAGGATATTATAACATTGGACAAAGTGCAGAAAAGGGCAACTCGAATGATAAAAGGGTTGGAACACTTCCCCTATGAGGAAAGGTTAAAGTGCTTAGGGCTCTTTAGCTTGGAGAAACGACGACTGAGGGGTGACATGATTGAGGTTTATAAGATTATGCATGGGAAAGAGCAGGTAGAGAAAGAGGTACTTTTCTCCCTTTCTCACAATACAAGAACTCGTGGGCACTCCATGAAACTGCAGAGCGGTCGGGTTAGAACGGATAAAAGGAAGTACTTCTTCACCCAAAGAGTGATTAACACTTGGAACTCACTGCCACAGGAGGTGGCGGCAGCTACAAGCATGGACGGCTTCAAGAGGGAACTGGATAAACCTATGGAGCAGAGGACCATCGGTGGCTATTAGCCACTAGGTATAGATAGGAACTCTTGGTCTGGGGCAAGGGATGCCCTGCATTCCTGGTGCTTGGGGGGGGAGCAACAGTGGGAGGGCTTCTAGTGTCCTGCTGGCCCCACTGCGGGACCTCCTGATGGCATCTGGTGTTTTTGGCCACTGTGTGACCCAGAGTGTTGGACTGGATGGGCCTTTGGCGTGATCCAACATTGGCTTCCCTTATGTTCTTATGTTCTCTTATGTGAGGGAGATGCCCCAAAGTGTAACACGTTTGGCTCAGAGGATCAGATCCGGAGGGGCCTCTTGTCTGTGGCCCGAAGGTGGGCGTCTGGTGCCGAATGAGGCCGGTCGAGGGCAGAGCAGCCTTGAATGCTGAGATTCATGGGGCTGGAAAGTTCTGTTCCCAAAGTTCCTGATAACTTCACAAAATTATTATTTTTGGCTTTACACAGAAAATAAAAATATGGGTCCATTATATTTTATTTCTGTTTGTTTTGTTGACTTTATTTACACCCTGCCTTTCTTACTCGAACTCAAGGTGGATTACACTAAGGTTCCTTCTGCACTTGGATCTCATCCCTGGTTTTATCAGAGTTCAACTCGCAACACAAGACCTTGCATTTATCCCAGGACAAGAGTAGGGCGAAACCAGAGGGAACTCGAGTGTAGTGCAGAATGTAAAAATACCCAGAGATAATTACAGGGGTGAACTCGGGTGAATGTCAGTTCGGGGACAGGGTTGAAACAGGATTTAAGTTCTAGTGCGGAAAGGACCAGCGAGAGAGGAACGGCTCTCCCCGAGGAGGTCAGCGAGGCTCCCAACTCTCCTGGCTTTCTGCAAACTAGGCAAAGATGAAACGTCGAAGAGGGCTTTTCTGCACAGGCAACAGGGCAACTCTGTCGTAAGAGTTACTTGGATAAATCATTAGGGTCTGTGTGCAAAATTGTGGGCGAACCAGTCAGTCGAGGGAGTTTTGCACAACTTGGGATGTCACGTTGCCGGGAGAGGCAGGTGGGTAGAGAGCGGCCTGTCCCAGGTGTAGCCCAGAGGTGCTGCCTTACTCATGAGTAGTCCTAAATACCGGGGGCACCCCACTTCTGACCTGAACCAGAGACCCACAAAGTCAGGCCAAGGAAGGCACTCTTGGCCTGAACCACCGAGCTAGCCAAAAGCTCTGGAAAAGGGTCTCCATTTTCAGGTTGCAGGAGGCAGCCCTCAAAGCAATCTCCAGCCTTCCCCCCCTCCCCCCAGCAAGGCAAGCAAAGGGAAACAATGCCGAGTCCCACCAGGTACAGTGTCTGCATTTCCAAAGGCTATTCAGAGCCCACCCGGCGAATAGGCCTTTCTGTCCACAAACCTGCAAGTAGTCCTTTTTGCGTGACTCCTTATACCTGTGTGAAAACTCTTTTGTCTAAAACAACTGTCCTTCTTGCCCTGTCCTTCAGGATACAGAGTTGGCAGCAGAGGATAGGATCCAAAGCAACAGGTTTGAATTACATGCAGAAAGGTATAAGCTGGATATTAGGGAAAACTCTTCTTCACGGTCAGAGTGGTTCAAAGGTGGAATCAGCTGACTGGGGAGGTGTGGTGAGCTCCCCTTCCCTGCCAGCTTTCAAGAAGAGGCTGGAGGAATATTTGTCAGGGATGCTCTAGGCTGGTCCTGCATTGGGCAGGGGGCTGGACTAGGTGGTCTCTGCATGGCCCCTTCCAACTCTATGATTCTATGATAAACCTATCAAGCATTCAAATTATTAACGATCCTTCCTGATGCTAATCAAGGACCCCATTTTCTACCTTTTGTGTAAACCTGGGAACCTATTCAACCTGCCTTGGCAGGACCATCAATGGTCATCAGACCCATTCAGCCAGCTCCAGTAGAACCATCCAGCATTTGGCTAATCTCATCAACACTATTGTGAATCCAGACTCTGCCCCTCTGGAACCTCATTGGTCACACCTAGGTTTTGTTTCATCTTGGTGTCACACCCCCTGGGGCCCCTTATTGGTCCAGGTAACCTTTTGACTTCACCTGAGACAAGCTCCTCAAGGCCTCCCATTGGTCCACATTGTGTCCCAATGTCTGTATCCATCCAAGCACATGGCCATCAAGGTGTGCACTCTGACGGCGCCTATACTTTGAGTCTCACCTTTGGGCCACCTCCTTAGTGCATAACGTTGGTCGTTGGCGCTATTCTTTTCAAGGACCTCTGCACATCTGGACGGGAAGTACAATCCCGTAACCGACCCTTCTATTCGCTATCGTCAACTCTGTTTTCTTAGTTTATTTTTTGTATTTATTTATTAGATTTTTACCCCGCCCTCCCGCCGAAGCGGCTCAGTTCTGAATTGCTTGCTCTTGGTTGAATGTTTAGTGTGCTTGTAATTAGGGAAATTCTTCAATTAAAAAAACTGTTTAATTTACATTTAAATTTGGACTTTTTCTACTGTACTGGACCTTGCTATCCCTCTGGCCTCCCCTGCCGCATAGCTAATTTCCCCCAACCACGAGGCAGGCCATTGGCGGTAACACAGGTGGCTCGCCATGTGCAATGCCCTTTGCTTCCTTCTATCTGCAGGAGATCTTTGGCTACCAGACCGACGGGTTCCGGAGGGCCCTGTGCCTTGCCGGGTACATCCTGTCCTGCGGAGCTCTCCTGCTCGTCTTTTACTGGAAGCCGGCGTGGGACGTGTGGGCCAACTGCGTGCCGTGCGACTTGGAGGAGGCAGACGTGGTGTTGCTCAGATCGACGGTATGAGGATGTTGTGTTTTACAAACGGGTGCCAGAAATGGGATTTGCAGGGAGGTGAGCATATCCACGGTGCTAGGCCTTTCCACAGTCGCATGCGTGCACCTAACCTAACGCACGGGGTTGTTGTGGGAATGAAATGTGAGTGAGGCATGCCCCCCTGAACTCTTTAGAGGAACTGTGTGTGTTTAAGTGCCATCAAAGTTGCTTCTGACTCATGGCAACCCTATAATGACCTCCAGGGTGTCCCCTCGTTCACAGCCTGGCTCGCGGCTCTCAAAATGAGGGCCTTTGTGGCTTCCTTTGTTGAGTAAACGTTCCGTTTCTGGTTTTACAATGTCCAGCATATCATGATTCATACTTCTCACATCCCATGCCCCTATTATATGTGTCTAACAGCTTTGGATTTTCCTTTTGCATCCATTCACGCCAAGGACTATACGTCCTTTCGGCTTTAGTCCAGTTACATCAGTAAGGGCAGTGCTCGTCGTAGTTCTCCTCAGCTCTTTGCCAGTAGGTGATTGAGCGACATCCGACCTGGGAGTTCTGTCTTCCAGGACTTCCAGCCAGTTTGGTGTCATGGTTCAGTGCGCGGACTCTAATTCGGGAGAGCTGGGTTTGATTCCCCACTCCTCCACTTGGATCTGGCTGGATGACCTTGGGCAAGCAGTAGTTCTGACAAGAGCTGTCCTTGAAAAAGAGCGGTTTCTGTCAGAGCTCTCTCGGCCCCGCCTCCCTCACAGGGTGTCTGTTGTGGGAAGGGGAAGGGAGAGGAGTTTGTAAGCCGCTCTGAGACACCTTTGGGTAGGGAAGGGCGGGGTATAAATCCAATCTCTTCCTCTTCTTCTTCTTCTATATCTTTTCTCAGGGTAGGATAAAAATGTGACAGCTAAATACCTCACAGGGATAAAAACATGAGAAAGAGAGAGAGAGACCAGGGAGATGCCTTTTTGCCTAAAGTCCACTTGCAAACTTACCCACTTGCACGTGGTGTGGAGCTGAGGGAAAATGGTGAGTTGCGATGGAATAGGAAGACTGTGGGATTCCCCGACTGGGATCTGGGAGGGCCAAGCATATTTTGCTTTCAAGCTGGTGCTGCCGGTGTGCCTGCGGCTGCCTATCAAGACCTGCTCAGCCTGGACATTTGAACCTCAGAAGGTCATTCCAGCCTCTGCAAGTCTCTGATCTTCTCCCTCTGAAAGGAAATGCTCCTCCAGAGGCGACCCAGGACTTTACCCCCAGGTCCTGAATGCAAGGAGCAGACGGCTGAGGGAGAATAAACCGAAATGGAAGCTGGGTAAGGCGGAGGCGATGCTGGGTGGCAAGCCGTTTCCACCAAGTGGGGAGGACTGGTCACTTTCCTCACTGTTCGTGGGGTGCAAGTTTTCACTGAATTTATTTATGCGATTTAGGACTTAGGGTCGATGAACGACGTGATGTATTTAGCCCTCAGTCAAGTCATCTCATTTCCCCCACAGCCTCACGGCAACTGCAGCAAATTGACTTACCCAAGCACTGCAGGGCCTGAATCAGATGGTGACTGTGGCCAGTGTTCCCTCTAAGCTGAGTTAGTGTGAGCTAGCTCACAGTTTTTTAGCCTCCGGCTCACACATTTTTGTCTTTGCTCAGGAAGGATGGGGCTCCAGAGCAAACTAATTTGTGCAGCAGCCAAATTGCTCATTCGCAATTTCAATGCCAGCGGCTCACAAAGCAGGATTCTTGCTCACAAGACTCCACGGCTTAGAGGGAGCATGTGGCCCTGGGGAAGGACAGCCCCCCCCACTATTTCCCCAAGCCAAAACAGCTCCCTGGGGGGCAGGCTTTATATGCAGTCCTGCAATGTGGTGAAAAGCGACCCCTGAGGTCACAGATACCATGACCAAACAGTTAATACAGCAACAAAATCACTTCCCCCCCCATCTTTCTTTCATTCAGAAGTTGTCCCCATTCCTGCGGACAACTAATCATTTATCCATGCTCTTGTGATCACAAGGCTAGATTACTACAGTGCTTTCTCCACTGAGCTGTCCTTGATCTCAAAATCCAGCTGGTGCAAAACACAGCGGCCCATTTGCTCTCGGGCTCTGCCGGCCGGGACCACATCCCACCAGCCCTGGATGCCTCTCTGGTCCCGGCTTAAGGGGCTGATTGTGGCTCTGAACGCCCTTCGTTACCTAGGGGCCCCACAGAGGGGAAGGATCATAGAATCATAGAATAGGAAGGGTCCTCCAGGGTCATCTAGTCCAACCCCCTGCACAATGCAGGAAATTCACAAATACCCCCCCCTTTCCACACCCGCAGTGGCCCCTGCTCCATGCAAAGAAGATGACGAGAAACCCTCCAGGATTGCTTCCTGACCCCAAAGTGGTGACCAGCATTTCCCGGGGCGTGTTGCAAGAAAGGGCCACGAGAACTAAGCACGGAGGCAACCTGTCCTGCCCTCCCTTCTCGTGATCTGCCCAAGTTCACAGAGTCCACGTGGCTGTCAGGTGGGGCCATCTGGCCTCTGCTTGAAAACCTCCAAAGGGGGAGAGCCCGCCACCTCTCAAGGATCATCTATCCCCACAGGCACCTGGGCTGCAGGTCCCCTACGAGCCTGTCCTGTCCCAGCCCTTATCTGTTGGTGCCCCCCTGCCGGGTGTGTGGAACAGGCTCCCGGAAGGCCTGGAGCAGACGCCTCCCCTGGGGGGGGGGGGCTGTAGGTTTGAGGGTTCAATAACGACACAACACACAGATCTGTTGAAGCTCTCTGAATAAGTTCTCAGTTCTCTCTCTGTCTCCTCTTTTGAACTGCCTGTCAGCAGCGTTTTATTAGCGCAGGCTCACACATTTCTCCCCCCTGCCCTGCACAGTGAAAACGTTACAAGTCGAAGACTATAACTGGGATTACAGTATATTCTTAACAGAATGTTCTTTGCCCACAGCTCATCTTATCTTGCCCGACTGTAGCCAAGTTTATACTCTCAGCAGACTTCAGCGAACTCAGCAGGCTTTGTGCACTAATGTCCAATCTTCCTGTGGGAACGTTGACATTCCGGGTATGCCTCACAGAACAACACAGTTCCCACAGGGGACTATTTGAGAGGTCATGTGGGGCTGCTTCCCCTGACCTTGGAGGGTCCCGGCTAGCCCGACCCCGTCAGATCCCGTCTCTGTTTGTCCCTTGCCTGGAGTGCACCACGGGGCTGCCATGGGCAGGCTGCACCCGGAGGGCACTTCCCACCACCTGCCCGACCTGGAGGGCCCTGCCTTGTCAGGTTTCAGAAGCTAAGCAGGCTGGGCCCTGGCTAGCACTGGGGGTGGGGGGAGATCAGGAAGGAAGTCCAGGGAGAGCCAGTTTGGTGGCGTGGTCAGGAGCGCAGACTCTGATCAGGGAGAGCTGGGCTTGATTCCCCCGCTCCTCCTCCACATGCAGCTGCTGGGGTGACCTTGGGTCAGCCACACGTTCTCTCAGAGCTGTTCTCTCAGGAGCAGTCCTCGGGAGAGCTCTCTCAGCCCCACCGACCTCATGGGGTGTCTGTCTGTTGTGGGGAGGGGAAGGGAAAGGAGATTGTCAACCACTCTCCTTCGGGTAGTGAAGGGCGGGGTATAAATCTTTTGGTTGTTGCAAGTGAAAACACTTCAGTGTTTACAGGGTTAATGATGTTTGTTAAGTCACATGTTTGTTTGTAACCAATCTGTTTAGACAATAGGATGCCCGGGAACTTTGGAGCTAGTTTGCTAGTCTGATTGGAAACCAAGGTGTCAAGTATTTAGCATATTGGTCTTTTCTCCTCCCGTTCTTTGTTCTGACTCTTCCTGTTTTACCTTTTAGCTGTAAGGATGTAGCCATATTAGCTCTTTGTTATTTTATATCCTTTGTACCTTTTCCCCATGTTAGCTTTATAGTAAATGTTTATATTTTAAAACACACCATGGACTCAGTCTCTTAATACTCTGCTGACTTACTTAAAAGGAATCCCAACAAAATCCAATCTCTTCTTCTTCTTCTATGCAGAGGCAGACAATGGTGTTGTTGTTGCTGCTGCTATATAATTAATTGATTTATAGTCCGCTCTCCCAAAGACTGGCTCAGAGCCGGTAACATCAGTTTGTAAATATGCAATTAAAATTTCCAAATATCAAATAATTCAATCGGTAAAATGCATTGAAATACATACAATATAATCAATGATGTAAGCTCAAGATGGTGTAGTCCCAGTATGGCCTAAACCCACCTCTGTTAATTTCTTGCCTTGAAAACCCTCCCGGGGAACATTGGCTGTGATTTGATGCCGAGAGGTTACACAGGTAGGCACGGAGCATCTCAAATGGGCTTGGCCTTTACTGTTTTAATTGCCTGTTTTAAATACGGCTTCTAGTTAATTTACTGTTAATAGTTTTGCATTGCCTTTATTGCTGCTGCGTGCCTCGGGGTGCCATGACTGCATTCAGAGAAATGCCCCAAGCGGACGGATGTGGTGAAGGAGAAGTGCAAATTGGTGTTTTGGGAGGAGACTGACTCACTGATTCAGTGCTCTGACTAGTCTGGTTACCAATATTAGCTTTTGTGCTTGGAAAGTCTCAAGGCTTTTCCCTGGAGACTGTGCACTCAAATCCAATTAAATGTGGGGACTGGACTGCTGTATTCTTCCCCTGCTCACACACCTCCTCGCGATGCCCTGGGAGAAGGCCCTGGGGGAGGGGCCGTGGACAGCCAGCCCGGCTGGGGCAGGGTCTTCCAGGCTGGATTGGTCCCGCATTTGACCAGGACTGGTTCCAGTGGGCCACAGTCCAGAGGGGCTGCTGGTGGCTGGGAGCCTCTCAAGCTGAGCCTACTTGCTCCCCCAAAGCCGAGCCTATGGCGGGAGGGGGCCTTGCTGGGGCCAGGCACTGGACTTGCACACGGCGGGGCACCGGGCTGGGGGTGGGGACGGGATCCTCCCTCGGTGCGGCTCCAGCGGGTTCTGCTGCTCTCTGTTCTTCCAGGATGAATTCCACACTTATTCCCGGAAGGAGGTGACTTGGATCTCCCTGTCCGGCCTGAACTACCTTCGTCGAGATCCTGCTGTCGTTGCCGATGAAAGTTCTCTTTTGAACAGGGTTGTCTGGAAACCTGAGTTGGAAGTAAGTAGAAACGGCCCAGCTGGCGTTGCCACTCCAGAATGCTCTGTCAGGCTCTGCGCTTGATTCCCGCTGGAGGGCGCCTCCCTGGTCAGAGCCGTGGCTTGGCTTGCGTCTCCTGCACTCTCTGTCCCTGCTGTTAATCTGTCCGGGTGGCCCTTCTGTGTGGGCGGCTCGGCCCTGGAGACTCCCTGTCCCGTGCCCTTTGCCCGAACCCAGCCGCTGCAGCCAAACTCCTGACATTAATGGACACCCTAGGAGGAAGGGGAGAGGCCTCCTACACATTCCTGTCCTGTGTCTATCCATTTCCTTTTGGAAGTAAGCAGGGGTCATTTCCTAGAAGAAGAGGTGCAGGAGCTCATTAGCATAGCTTATTTGCATAGGCCACACCCCCTGACATCACTGAAAGCGTGTCAGAAGGCAACACCCACCGCTCAGGCCCCACCGGACTGTTTTGGATGGCTAGCTATTGTGTGTGTGTGTGGGGGGGGAACGTGCAGATCTGCTGTCGCAGAGGAGGGAGAGCTTGTACCTGAATAACACTTGGTCTTAAAGGTGCCACTGGACTGTTTTGGCCGGGGGGGCGGCTCTGCAACTTACCTGGCTGCTTCTTGCTCTGACTGAGGGCTGCTGGGAGCAGGGGGTGGGGCTTGTTGCATGTGCCCGCCCGCCTGGGCTCTTTACTGCCGGAGCTCCGCTCCTGTGCACTCCCGCAGGGAATGACCCCTGACCTTGCCCACCCCAGAGGGGCCCCGTGCCTCCCTTTGCTTCAGGCTGCTTCCCAGGTCCCGTCCAGTCCCTTGCAAGACCAGGGGGAAGGACCACAGGGAGAATGAACTGAAGCCTTCCCAAACGGCAGACCCGGCTCCCGGGGGGGGGCAGGCTGGGGGGGGCACCGGAGGCAGAAGCAGCCCGGGCCTGCCGGCTCAGTGGGGCAGAAACGACAGCGGTGTGAGCGCGGGCCTACAGCAGGGGGCCGGCACGAGGCCCACAAGCCAATGCTCCCTCTAAGCTGCAGAGTCTTGTGAGCAAGAATCCTACTTTGTGAGCTACTGGCCTTATTAAAGTTGTGAGCGAACGATTGGGCTGCTGCATCAATTAGTTTGCTCTGGAGCCCTCGTCCCTGAGCCAAGACAAAAAGTGTGTGAGCCGGAGGCTAAAAAACTGTGAGCTGGCTCACACTAACTCGGCTTAGAGGGAAGACTGCCACCAGCCCTTCCATCTGCTGTTGTGGTGAGCAATGTTCCCTTTAAGCTGTGGAGTCTTGTGAGCAAAAATTCTACCTTTTGAGCTACTGGTATTAAAGTTGTGAGCTATGAGCGATTTGGCTACTACATAGATTAGTTTGTGCTGGAGCCACCCCTTCCTGAGCTAAGACAAAAATCTGTGAGCCAGAGGCTAAGAAACTGTGAGCTAGCTCACACTAACTCAGCTTAGAGGAAACACTCTGAGGCTCTTACCACCCCGGGGTTCAGGGGACAGCGTATCCCCCAAAGTCTCCAACCCTTGGCCGTGAGGCCTCCCTCTCCGCTCAGCTTCAGGTAAGCCCCCCTCATTTTGGTGCCTCTTGAGCCAGATCCACACAGTCGACCTTACCGACTGCCCTGCGGCCTTCCGGCCAGTTTGGGTCTCGAGAAGGGGGCCTGGCCCCTCCTGTGCAAGGTCCCCCCCCGCCCATCACACGCTTGTGGCAGCCCCCTCCACTTTGCCCTCCCTGCACTCGGCCTGCTCTATTATTCACTTAAAACTTCTGTTAGCTGCCTTTCAGGGAGGCTGGCAGCATAGATAAAACACATAAAATAAAAGTATATTAAAAACACAGTGAAACAACATGTTAAAAAAAAAATCACAATTCAGGACTGCCGGCAGGGCTCTTTTTGTAGAAAAAGCACAGCAGGAACTCATTAGCATAATAGGCCACACCCAACAGCAGGAACACATTAGCATATTGGGCCACACCCCTGACAGCACAGCTCATTAGCACATTAGGCCGCACCCCCATGGTACCAGAAGTCTGGTCATCCAGCCACACCCACCTTTTGCTTGTTATTCTGTTTACCTTGTTTGTTGTCAAAACCCAGGGCTTTTTTGTAGCAGGAACTCCTTTGCATGTTAGGCCACACGCCCCTAATGTAGCCAATCCTAATGAGTTTCTGTTGTTGGGTGTGGCCTATTATGCTAATGAGCTCCTGCTGGGCGTGGCCAACTCGGGAGCCAGCCGGAACTCCATTCCTGTG
>NW_015164676.1:513211-529449 GCF_001447785.1 Gekko japonicus
CCAAAAATAGCCCTGACTGCCGACAAACTTGACCAAATGTGGTCCTCCTGAGTGAAAACACCTTCCGCTGCCTCCTGAAGACTGGCAGTGAAGGGCCCCTGCGGGCACCTCTCTCTGGGGAGGTTGTTCCATCCTTGTGGGGCCGCCACTGGAAAGGCCCTGGCTTGTGTGCCTGCCGAAGGAGCTTCTTTGATTGCGGGGGCAGTCAGGGAGGAAATCTCCCCGTGGTCCTAACTCCCAGGCAGGAAGGTTCCTGGGCTGCTCTCAGGGCAGCAGCTGAGAGGCTCCCTCTGCAGTGCCCGCTGTCACTGCTTGCTTTGGCAGGTGAGCTGCATCCACGTGCAGAAAATCCGCTATGCCTGGGACCTGGTCGCCAATTGCTTCCAGAAGGTCGGGTGAGTCTCCTAAGCTGCTGCCTCTTGCGGGCGGGGAGGGTCCTGTGGGAAGCCAGACTTCCGTGGCCCCACCTCGAGAGCCAGTTGGGTGGCGTGGTTAGGAGCGCGGACTCTGATCTGGGAGAACCGGGTTTGATTCCCCACTCCTCCTCCACGTGCGGCCGCTGGCGTGACCTTGGGTCAGTCACAAGAGCAGTTCTCTCAGAGCTCTCTCAGCCCTACCTACCTCACAGGGTGTCTGTTGTGGGGAGGGGACGGGAAAGGAGATGGTAAGACTGAGCCCTATGAGGAAAGGCTGAGGGCCTTGGGAATGTTTAGTTTGGAGAAGAGGAGACTGGGGAGGGAGACATGATAGCTCTCTTTAAATATCTGAAAGGCTGTCATGTGGAGGAGGACAAGGAGCTGTCCCAGTTGGCAGCAGAGGAGAGGACCCGAAGCAACGGGTTTAAATTGCATGCAGAAAGGTATCGGCTGGATGTCAGGAAACACTTTTTCACGGTCAGAGTGATTCAAAGGTGGAATCAGCTGCCTAGGGAGGTGGTGAGCTCCCCTTCACCAGCAGCTTTCAAGAAGAGGCTGGATGAATATTGGTCAGAGATGCTTTAGGCTGGTCCTGCACTGGGCAGGGGGTTGGACTAGATGGTCTCTGTATGGAACCCTTCCTACTCTATGATTCTATGATTCTATGTAAGCCGCTCTGAGACTCCTTCGGGTAGTGAAGGGCGGGGTATAAACCCAGTCTCTTCTTCTCGTCTTCTCCTTGGCTCTCTGTCTGTTCCAGAGTCCTCGAGGAAAGCCACACCTGTGCAGATATTCATGCAAAATTTGGATCTGGGCTGCCCCCCAAAGAGCAAGAAGTCAGGTAAGCTGCCAGCGTGGTGGGGAGAGGCAGGCAGGCCGGCCGGGAGCGTTTCCCCTGGGGGGGGGAGGGGTGATCAGTGCCCTGCATGGTTAGTAGCAGGAGTTAAGAGGGGGCCACATGGGCTTGGCCTGGGGGGGGATCTTCTTTGGGCCACAGCGGCTGCTGACGAGTTTCCCTCTTCTTATACTCCCTGGTTCAGTCCATCCTCCAACCTGGGCTTCTGCCAGTCGACCGACACTCTGGTGGGGTCTTCTGGAGAGAGTGGAGAGCGGGACAGAGCAGGATCCGGGGAGGCCTAGGTCCAACACACACCCCCTTCTGCTGTGTGAGCCGGCCGGGCAAATTTGGGGCTATTGAAAAATTTCCACCTGGCCCTACCTCACAGGGTTGTTGTTGTCAGAGAATAGAGGAGGGGAGAACGTAAAAACATAAGAGAACATAAGAGAACATAAGAGAAGCCACTGCTGGATCAGGCCCATCCAGTCCCACACTCTGTCACACAGTGGCCAAAGAATACCAGGTGCCCTCAGGAGGTCCAGCAGTGGGGCCAGGAGGACACTAGGAGCCCTCCCACTGTTGCCCCCCCAAGTACCAAGAAGACAGAGCATCCCTTGCCCCAGACCGAGAGTTCCTGTCTATAGCTTGTGGCTAATAGCCACTGATGGACCTCTGCTCCATATAAGAACGTAAGAGAAGCCAATGCTGGATCAGGCCAATGGCCCATCTAGTCCAACACTCTGTCACACAGTGGCCAAAAACACCAGGTGCTATCAGGAGGTCCAGCAGTGGGGCCAGGACACTAGGAGCCCTCCCACTGTTGCCCCCCCAAGTACCAAGAATATAGAGCATCCCTTGCCCAAGACCGAGAGTTCCCATCTATACCTTGTGGCTAATAGCCACTGATGGACCTCTGCTCCATATAAGAATGTAAGAGAAGCCAGTGTTGGATCAGGCCAATGGCCCATACAGTCCAACACTCTGTCACACAGTGGCCAAAAATACCAGGTGCCATCAGGAGGTCCACCAGTGGGGCCAGGATACTAGAAGCCCTCCCACTGTTGCCCCCCCCCAAGCACCAAGAATACAGAGCATCCCTTGCCCCAGACCGAGAGCTCCTATCTATAGCTTGTGGCTAATAGCCACTGATGGACCTCTGCTCCATGTGTTTATCCATAAGAACATAAGAGAAGCCAATGTTGGATCAGGCCAGTGGCCCATCCAGTCCAACACTCTGTCACACAGTGGCCAAAAATACCAGGTGCCGTATGTAGGGCTCTCTTTTGGCTCTGCTCCTGTAAGGTCCCTTCCAACTCTAACATTCTATGATTCTATGATAACCCCCTGCACTCTGCAGGAGCATAGCAGAAAGATAGCCCGACAACATACCCGAAAGATGGCCGTCCAGCCTCCGCTTGAAAACGTCCAGCGAAGGAGCCTCCACCACCTCCCGTGGCAACCTGTTCCACTGCTCAACCACTCTTACAGTCAGGAAGTTTCTCCTGATATTTAGCCGGTATCGACTCCCTTGTCATTTCCACCCATTAGATCGAGTCTTGCAATCTGGAGCAAGAGAGAATAGATCTGCTCCATCTTCCACATGACAGCCCTTCAGATACTTGAAGACTGCAATCGTGTCCCCTCCAAGCCTTCTCTTTCCCAGGCTAAACAGACCCAACTCTCTCAGCCTTTCCTCGTGAGACGTCTCTCTCCCGACAGTAGAGATCAGTTCACCTGGAAGAAATGGCTGCTTCAGAGGGTGGGCTCCAGGGCATTCTTCCTTACTGAGGCCCCTCCCCTTCCCAAACCCCGCCCTCCCCGGGTTCCACCCCACAAATCTCCAGGTATTCTCCAACCCAGATCTGGCAACCCTACTAACAGGCCGTGCCGCTGTCTGTCCAGGTTGGAGCAACTAGAGGTGTGAAGTCGGAAGGACCCCAGTGGGTCACTTTGGCCAGCCCCCTGCCCCGTACCCCACCCCGGGCCACGGCCCCCACACTGCCTCAGGAAGGAGACTGCAAGGCCTTCCCTCTTGGCAGCCTGTCCCAGGGCCAAGTGGCCGGAGGAAGTCTGATGTTCCCCACTTCCCTCGAGCTTAAAATAGCTGCTTTAAAAAACTGTTAGAAAGAGTCAGATGTTCAAGAATGAAAAACAGAAACATGCGCAGAATTATCAACTATAGAGAAGAAGAGAAGAAGAGATTGGATTTATACCCTTGCCCTTCACTACCCAGAGGAGTCTCAGAGTGACTTATAAACTCCTTTCCCTTCCCCTCCCCACAACAGACACCCTGTGAGGTGGGTGGGGCTGAGAGAGCTCTGACAGAAACGGCTCTTTTTCAAGGACAGCTCTTATCAGAACTATGGTCATCCAGCAGGTGCAGGTGGAGGAGTGGGGAATCAAACCTGGTTCTCCGACATTACGTGCACTTAACCTCTACACCAACCACTACACCAACTATACCAACCAGTACACCAAGTGAAAGGCACAGAATGCAGATAGTAAACACGTAAATGCAAGTTTCCTTATCCAAATTCTTCAGTGCATCAGTCATGACCAAGATAATCTATATTGAGAGGACATGTGTACATATTAAATACATTGGGAAGTCCTTGTTTGACAGATTCTGTTGGGCGTTACTGACTCTGGTGGTGTGAGTCACATGAGTATGTGCAGGTTCCGCTTCTGGCCGCCTGTTCTGGCTTGTTCATTCTCTTTACTTTCTTTGTAGTCTTCCTTTCTTGCCTGAGACTCAAGGTGGATTAGAAAATTCAGGAACTCAACAGAGATATTATAAGGCATCCAGTGAACAAGGAAATAAATCTGAATTACAACGTTAGAAGACAATGCAATAGAAATGGTATTAAACATGATACAAGAAATGCAAACTAGGTTAAAGAAATTAGGAAACAATGGAGTGAAAATAAGAAACGCGCAGAGTAAACAGTGCTGTAAACCTCAGCTCTTATCCCTTTATTATCCCTCTGAAAAATCCCATTTTTACTGCAGCCCTGCTCTGTTTATAAAAATGCCCTCCTGAGCAATTCCTGAATGTGGCTGATGCCCGATAACCTTTGGGTGTGATGCCTCTCGTCTTGTGAAGAACACAGGGACTCTGGGATTATTTCCATTCCTTGATTTCACACAGAAGCCTTTTTAATATTATGACTTTGAATTTTCTGTAGAGACTCAGGGCAAGAAGTGATGCTGCAGAAGGAATTGGGGTAAACTTCTTAAGTGAAGGTTGTCTACGAAGGGATGATCACAAAGGAGGAGAGGGTACATTGGGCGGCCCTTAACTGCAGCCCTGAAACTGCAGCTGGTTCAGAATGCAGCCGTCCAATTAAAAAGTCTAGCTGATTGGAATCTGTCTCTCCCCTGTTAACGGTCTATATAAGGTCTAGCTGTCGGGAATATATGTCTCCCCTAAAACAGTTACAAAATATAGAAAACAATTCAATCATACAGCACAGAATATCCGATAAACAATACAATAGGTAAAGGTTTCCCTTTCTCGAAAGTCAGTCGAATCCGACTCTAGGGATGCAGTGCTCATCTCCGTTTCCAAGCCGAAGAGACAGCGCTGTCCGAAGACGTTCCCGTGGTCATGTGGCCAGCATGACGAAATGCCAAGGCGCACGAAACGCTGTTCCCTTCCCACCAAAGTGGTATCAGTGTATCTACTCGCAATTTCTTGCTTTCAAACTGCTAGGTTGGCAGGAGCTGGAGCCAGAGACGGGAGCTCACTCTGTCATCCAGCAGCTGCATGTGGGGGAGGAGTGGGGAATCAAACCTGGTTCTCCCAGATTAGAGTCTGCGCTCCTAACCCCTACACCAAACTGGCGCAGTGAAAGAACTCTCTCTGCCTGAGACCCTGGAGAGCAGCTGCCGGCCTGAGTTGACAATATACTGACTTTGGTGGCCCCAGGGTTTGATTCCATATAAGGCTGTGTCATGCATCCATGTCTTCATTCGAAATGACCCGCTGGCACAACGATGGCACCAAATGCTGCCATTATTTGATCTTAAGAACATGATCTGAAAATTCTCCTCTCCCCCCCCCTCAATTTTTGAAATTTCCCATAATGTCCAGCCTGCTGAAGGGATCTGGTGAGCGGGGAAGCTGGTGCAGTGTTGAGGGTCCTTTTGATTGGCCCTCAGAAAAACGTATTGTGTGAGTTTGGGGTTTTGGTTTGGATTTTGCTTGGGCCAATACAGCTGGGCCCTCCTTCTAGTTTGGCGCAGTGGTTAAGAGCGGCGTACTCTAATCTGGGGAAAAACCGGGTTTGATTCCCCACTCCTCCTCCACATGCAGCTGCTGGGTGACCTTGGGCCAGTCACAAGTTCTCTCAGAGCTGTTCTCTCACGAGCAGTTTCTGTCAAGAGCTCTCTCAGCCCCACCCGCCTCACAGGGTGTCTGTTGTGGGGAGGGGGAGGGAAAGGAGATTGTAAGCTGCTCTGAGACACCTTTGGGTAGTGAAAGGCGGGGTATAAATCCAATCTCTTCTTCTCTGTTGTTGCCTGCCTGCCAGCCAGTCCGACCGCACTCTGCATCGTTCTGTTTGATTTCACCTCTTCTTCTCCTGCCTCAGGAAAGAGCCAGGGCCCAGGCGCACCTTGAATACTAACTAAATTGGTGGCAAGGGAGGAGCTTTCGGGAGTCACTGCTCACATTCCAGCTCTATCTGAAGAAGTGAGCAGTGACTCACAAGAGCTCCCACCGGCTACCAATTGTTGTTAGTCTCAAAGGTGCTCCTGGACTCTGGCTCTTTGCTCCTGCTACGGACAGACAGACAGGGCCGCCTGTCCTGATCTTGCCTTGCCTTGCATGTTTGGTCTCCTCCTCCTCTTATCCAGAGGGGAAAGTTGAGCAGGAGCCGGAAAGGGCCCGGCTAGTCAGACTGACCGTGGCCTCTCTCTCTTGCTCCCACACAGGAAGCTGATCTGTGGACCCAACACCATCGATGTGGAGATCACGCCTATTTGGAAGCTGCTTGTCAAAGAGGTATTGCCTCAAAACTAGCTTTGGGCAACTAGGGGACGCGTGTAGAGCAATGTTCCCTCTAAGGTGTGGAGTCTTGTGAGCAAAAATTCTACTTTGTGAGTTACTGGTATTGAAGTTGTGAGCAAGCGATTTGGCTACTGCATATATTAGTTTGCTCTGGAGCCATCTTTCCTGAGCTAAGACAAAAATGTGTGAGCTGGAGACTAAAAAACTGTGAGCTAGCTCACACTAACTCAGCTTAGAGGGAACACTGGTGCAGAGTCCCACGTGACGTGCCTCCCTGAAGCTGCCAGGCTTTGCAGACTGGTGTGGAAGCATTGGTTGTGCAGGTGATTTTGCAAATGATTAAAGTAGGGTTCTAGTCCACCTGCAGAGGGGGTAGTAGGTGAAGTGTGAGGAATGCCTGGTGAAACCTTTGGGGCCAGAGGGTTGTCCATGAGGCTGAGCCCCCGGGGGCCCCCGTGGCTTCCCGGCCCAGCATTCGCCGGCCACAGGCTGAGTTTGCCTGCTCACAGTTACCCAGGAAAGCATTATCGGTGCATTGAAAACCTTTGCCTTGACATTTTGTTGGTCCAGTGTTCTCTGGCCATTTTATTGTCTTAGATCTTTCCAAGGTCATCTGTTTCATTGGTTAAGGCAGGTGCAAGATGGCATTGGTAAATAAAGACTGGCATGTTGACTTTTAGGCCACAAGTACAAACTGCCGTGGAAAGCAGGCCTGTGTGGCGAAAGGGGACCCCCCCCTCCCTTTTCTCCTTCAAGCGCTCGCAAAAGAGAGAGGGCCATTAAGACATTCCAGTTTCTCCTACCTGTAATTCTCAAAGTGCACTCAGAGGTGTTCTCTCAAGAGCAGTTTCTCTCAGAGCTCTCTCAGCCCCACCTACTCACAGGGTGTCTGTTGTGGGGAGGGGAAGAGAAAGGAGAATGGAGGAAGAAGAAGAAGAAGAGGAGGAGGAGGAGATTGGATTTATACCCCGCCCTTCACTCGGAGTCTCAGAGCAGCTTACAAACTCCTTTCCCTCCCCCTCCCCACAACAGACACCCTGTGAGCAATGCTCCCTCTAAGCTGTGGAGTCTTGTGAGCAAAAATTCTACTTTGTGAGCTCCTGGCATTAAAGTTGTGAGCGAGCGATTTGGTGGCTGCATCAATTAGTTTGCTCTGGAGCCCCATCCTTCCTGAGCTAAGACAAGAATGTGTGAGCCGGAGGCTAAAAACTGTGAGCTAGCTCACACCAACTCAGCTTAGAGGGAACAGCGCCTGTGAGGTCGGTGGGGCTGAGAGAGCTCTCTTGAGAACTGTCCTTGAGAGAACAGCTCTGAGAGAACTACGGCTTGCCCAAGGTCATCCAGCAGCTGCGAGTGGAGGAGTGGGTGAATCAAGCCCGGTCCTCCCAGATTAGAGCCGCTCTGAGACTCTGAGTGAAGATGGTGGAGACAGAACAGGTCCACCGAGTTCAGTCACTGGGCGGCTTTTCCCCTTCCGCTCCCTCCCTCCACACCTGAGCTCTGCCTTCGCAGCCTTCGGCCTAATCCAGGAGGAGGCTGTGTCCTGGGCCAGCCAGCTCCCTAGTGACTGTTTGGGATGCTTTGTTCCCAAAAGCCCAGGTACGATGTCTCATAAAAGCAACGGCCCCAAGAAGCCGATTAGCAGTTTAATCCACAGAGGTTTAGCCGGCAGAGTCCAAACAGAACATTCTGTCCTCTCCTGAAGGGCCGGTCCTGCCGCCTTTGCTCTTGGAATTTCATGACAGTTTTTTTCCCCTGAACTGCTTAAAATGAGCTGGCAGGTTGAGCCGTCTAATTAAGTTTGGCTGCTCGTGGATTGCCTCGGGCTGTGCCCTGTGTCGATCGGTTGTCCTGCATGGAAACCTCTTTGCTGGCAGCAGGGCCCAACTCAAAGGGGTGCCTACTGCAGCGTTCCCTCTAAGCTGAGCCAGTGTGAGCCAGCTCACAGCTTTTTAGCCTCCGGCTCACACATTTTTGTCTCAGCTCAGGAAGGATGGGGCTCCAGAGCAAACTGTTTTATGCAGTAGCTAAATCGCCTGCTCACAACTTTAATGCCAGCAGCTCACAAAGTAAAATTTTACTCACAAGACTCCACAGCTTAGAGGGAGCCTTGGTGCCTAGTAGTCTCCCGGGCCTCCTCCATTTCTTGGTTACGGCAGTGTTCTGGAGTCCCGGCTGCTCTTGCAATTTGGAACAGGGCCTTTGCCATGGTGGTCCCCCATCTGTCGAATATCCTCCCCCTGCTGGGACTGTTTGTTCCGCAAAACTGTCTTACTGACCAGGACCTTGGACCTAGGGTTGCCAGCCTCCAGGTGGGGCCTGGGGATCCCCTGCTTTTACAACAGATCTCCAGCTGACAGAGATCAGCTCCCCTGGAGAAAAGGGCTGCTTTGAAGGGTGGGCTCTGTGGCATTGCACCCGGCTGAGGCCCCTCCCCTTCCCAAAGCCCGCCCTCTCCCAGCTCCACCCCCCAAAGTCTCCAGGTATTTTCCAACCCAGACCTGGCAACCCTCCTGGGACCGTTTGTTAGGGCTCCTGTCAGCTCTGTAGCTAGGGAATTCCTTGGGAGGGGGCCTCGGGGGGGCCACCAGCTAATTAAATGAAAGTACAGTGCAGGTGGTAAGTTGGAGCACTTTGGGGTCAGCCCAGGGGGGAGGGGACCCAGAAGAAACACTAGGGGGCCAGGCCCCGTGGGCCCCGTGTCAGCTACGGGCCAAGGTGCTGTCCATTGTGATTTTGGAGGTGTGATGCTGTGATGTTTCCGCGGAGTTTTGCAGGGATGGGTAGGCTCTGTGCTACTGCCTCGAACATTTATGGAAATGAAAATGGGGAGGGGGGGCGGGACAGTAAGTGAGGCTGTGGTTTCCCAGCAGGCCTCCCGGGATTCTCTGGAGCTGGTGGGGCTCCTTGTGGGCGTGGTCCTCCAGTGCGACTGACCTTGCGTGCAGCAGCCGGGAAGCCCTGCCGCGCTTGAGGCCACCGGGGGTGGCAAATGAGGCCAGGCTGACTTGGTGTGATATCTGTCAGATGGACTTTTTATAGAGGTTAAAGGGTGTGGGTTACTCCAGTCACCACTAGTTAGCAGAGTGCTTAACTAAAGCTACAAACGCAAGTGCGTCACTTCACCAGGTTACCCAGCTTCCCCAGGTTACACCAGTTTGGTGTCGTGGTTAAGACTCTAATCTGGGAGAACCGAGTTTGATTCCCCAATCCTCCTCCACATGCAGCCAGCTGATGACCTTGGGCAAGCCGTAGTTCTGAAAAGAGCTGTCCTTGAAAAAGAGCCGTTTCTGTCAAGAGCTCTCTCAGCCCCACCTACCTCACAGGGTGTCTGTGGTGGGGAGGGGGAGGGAAGCCGCTCTGAGACTCCTTTGGGTGGTGAAAGGCGGGGTATAAATCCAACCTACTCCTCCTCCTCCTCCTCCTCCTCCTCCTCCACAGAGCCACATTGCAAGTTTAGAAGAGAAATACTTCTCTCTTTATTTGAGAAGTACACTTTGGATAGGAAAGAGCAGAGATTGATAGACTACTAATTACTAGCTAAAAATGGGCCCGTCAGTCTCATGGTGCCATGAGAGGGCAACCTCTCCCTCTCTGGGTGTGTGCTGGTAGAGAGCAAGCCTTCATCCAGAGTGAGAGAGAAGCAGGAAAGGGGACTTGGTCCCTGAGAATACAATCTACATATCAAAGGGGACAGTGGCAGAAGAGTAGAGACAGGAAGAAAGGTCCGTGTGCCTGTCTAGCTATGCAGCCTCTCTTGCCACTCGGTTTGGAGGTCTGAGGCAGGGGACATCACGCATCCGGAACTTCCAGCACTTTTCAAGTCCTGGTTGATGGCTGCGGTGCTGAAATGCAACCCCAGCTCAGAGGGCCACAGGGCTTCTGAAGAACTACGCGGCAGCTTGAGGGCTGAGTCCTTTAAGAACAGCAGACTCAGCGGGGGGGGGGGGGGCGCCTGCATTGAGACCTCCAGCCACTTTGGAGCGTTTTGAGCTGGTCACCTGCTCTTCTTGCTTCCCAGGTCAGAAGTGCTGGGAACGGGGAAAGCTGGCATCCCATCTGAAGCCATTGGAAAAGCAGGAGGATGCTGAGATGCAGCCCCTGGATGGAGCCGTTTCCCCTGGGCTAAGCACTTGGGTGGCATCGAATCATAGAGTGTTAGAGTTGGAAGGGACCTTGGCAGGTCATCTAGTCCTATTCTCTAAGCAAGCATCTAGTGAACCTATTCTCTAAGCAAGCCCACTTCATCCCCTTCCCGTCGTTGCCTACAGCCAAAACCCTGGCTAAGGCTTTTATGCTCCATGTGGTGAGGCTCCATATGCTGCCAAGCAAAGTGATATCCGACAGAGGTTCCCAATTCGTCTCCAGGTTTTGGGGGAGTTGATGAAGATCATGGGGGTGGAGAGGGGTTTGAGTAGTGCATACCACCCAGAGACTGATGGACAAACTGAAAGAGTTAATCAAACTTTGGAACAATACCTCAGGTGTTTCACAAACTATCAGCAAGATGACTGGCATGACTTATTGCCCCTCGCCGAGTATTGCTACAACAACACCTGCCACACGTCCACTGGGCTGTCACCTTTCAAAGCACTTTATGGCTATGACAGCCCACCCTTGCTGTTTTTGGAGGGGACGACAGACGTGGGTTCAGGGGATGCGGGCTCTTGGTGCAAGAACTTGCAGGAGTCATGGCCTCTATTGCAAAAGGCGTTGGATGCTGCCAAAGAGGCATATAAGACTCAGGCTGACAGGAGAAGGGTGGAGGGTTGGGCTCTGCAGCCTGGTGACTTTGTATACATTTCCACTAAGAACATTAAAATGTTGCGGCCCAGCAGGAAATTGGGGTGGAAATTCATAGGGCCTTTTAAGGTTCGCAAAGTGAACCCCCCGCACTCTGCAGGAGCATCAGGGAGCGTCCCCTCTCCTGGCTCTGTAGTCTGCTTGTTTGTCCCGACCTCCTTCCTTTGCACCCGGCCATCCCCCCCCGCCCCGACCCTCTTTCCAGTGTGGCACCCTGTGGGCATAGGGATGCGATCCTCCTGGGGGATGCAAACCGTTTGTGTCAGAGTTCTCTCAGCCCCACCCACCTCACAGGGTGTCTGTTGTGGGGAGGGGAAGGGAAAGGAGTCTGTAAGCCGCTCTGAGACTCCCTTGGGGGAAGGGCCATGGGGTATGAATCCAATCTCTTCTTTTCTTCTTCTTCCCATCCTCCTGGTGGGTGCAAACCAAAGAGAGAGAGATCACAGGATGGAAGTTGAGAAGAAGCAAACAACCATGATGTATCATGCCAGAAATAGATGTGATGAGTGTTACCATGGGATGTGAATAGAGTGTTTGCCAAATGGATTAATATTATATAGGTATTTCAACACCACCCACTCTGATAATGTTATATGAAATGAGATATAATACGCATGGTTCGTTGGTGTTGATGGCGTCTGAATTGCTTCCAGTAAAGTGAATATTTGAAAAAGAAATTTCTAGTCCTTGGAGACTTTTTTGGCATAGTACATCACTATTGTTTGCTTCTTCTCATCCTCCTGGTGGGACCTGGGGATCCCTCGAAATTACAGCTCATCTCCCGACTACAGAGAACAGTTCCCCTGGAGAAAACGGATGCTTTGGAGGGTGGACTCTACCCTACCATCCCCTGCTGCTGGCCATTGGAGGGACCTGGCAACGCTAGGCGGGCCGGAGCAAGGACAGGCGCGTGGATGGGCCACAGGAAGCCACGCGCGGTTTGCAAGCCACTGGTTGTCTTCCCCCCCCCCTCTGCGCCCAAACAGGTCCTCAACCCGTTCTACGTCTTCCAGCTCTTCAGTGTCTGCCTGTGGCTGGCCGAAGATTACATTGAGTACTCGGTGGCCATCATCCTGATGTCCCTCCTCTCTATCGCTCTGACGGTCTACGACCTCAGGAAGGTGAGCGGGAGGGGGGAAGGCACCTGGGGCAGGACGCCCGGACCGAGCCGGCACTCGCTCGTTGACACTGCAGCCTCAGGGGCCTGGTCCACCTCCGGTGTGGGCACGTGCCACCCGTTGTGCAGTTTGGGGAAGACGCGTTGCAGCTGAGAGAACGCTTTTGGGCAGCAAATCGGTGAGGGGCTGAGCCTCACCCTGTCCAGTGCTCCCTCTAAGCTGAGTTAGTGTGAGCCTTTTTTAGCCTCTGGCTCATGCATTTTTGTCTGAGCTCAGGAAGGGAGGGCTCCAGAGCAAACTCATTGATGCAGCAGCCAAATCGCTGGCTCCCAACTTGAATGCCAGCAGCTCACAGAGTAGGATTTTTGCTCACAAGACTCCACAGCTGAGAGGGAGCTTTGGGGCCACTGTGCATTGCTTCCACTGGCATTAAAGTTGTCAGCTCACGCTAACTCAGCTTAGTGGGAACACTGCCACTGTGTACAAGAGCCCTGGCGGCTGCGACTGGTGACCCTCCTGGTGGCACATGCCCTGCATTAAAAGCCCATCTCTTGGTAATCCTAACAACAGCCTTGTAAGGCAGGCCATTCTGCCAGAGGAGAGTCTGAAGTGGCCATAGCTGGAGAGAGCTGCCTTTGCCCTGGGGCTCTCCTCCTCCGTCCCTCAGCCTCTCTGCCAGACCGGCTCTGCTGCGTCTCTCCTCAACAGCCCTTCTGCTTGGCAGGCACCCGAGGGGGTGTCATTGCAGGAGCACTTCCTGCTTCCCCAGGCAGCCTTTCCCCTGGGCCCATCCTGGGCAGCTGTGTGGGGCTCACCTCCCCCCTGGGGAAGTCTGAGCCCCAGAGGCCCTTGCCACGTCAACAGACTGCGTCCGGGATTTCAGTTGTCATCACACACAACAGAAGTCTCTTTCCTGGCACCCCCGGGAGCTGCTGGGCGGGAGGGAGACTTTGACTGCTCTGTGTGTGTGTGTGTGTGTGTGTGTGGCAGTGTCCTTGCCGGCCTCACTGGGCTCTGTGCCGTCTTCCCTTTGTGCCCGGCAGCAATCCGTGAAGGTGCATCGACTGGTGCAGTCCCACAACAGCGTCCTGGTCAAGGTGTGCAGGAGAGACGCAGGTGAGCTTCATCTCTGGGCCCCGTCGGCCTCTTCTGGTGCTTTCCGGCATGTTGAGCGGCCGTTCAGAGGAGGGGGTGGGGGTGTCCAGCTCCGTCTGCTCCCAGCACCAAGTCACCGAAGCAGAGTGTGTGCTTGGGGGGGGGGGTCAACAGTGGTAGGGCTTCCGGTGTCCTGGCCCCACTGGTGGACCTCCTGAGGGCACCTGGTATTTTTGGCCACTGTGTGACACAGAGTGTTGGACTGGAGGGGCCTTTGGCCTGATCCAGCATTGGCGTCTCTTATGTTCTTATGCTGTGAGCACAGGGAGGGGAGGGGAGGGGAGGGGTGTGCTCCCTGCAGACCATAGCCCTCCCCCAGCACAGCAGATGGGACCCGCTGGCTGCTCTGCCCCTTACATACCGTCTCACCCCACAGGCAATGCCAAGTGTGGACTGAGTCAAGGCACTGCAGTGGGCCCAGAGGAAATCAGGACAGTGTAGGAAAAGGGGAGACTCTGTGACTGTGCCAGGGCCTGGCACTGCCCACTGAACGCATACATGCCAAGCAGAGAGTGGGAGACGTGCATGCCCATGGCGGCTGAAGGAAGCCTCCATATTCAGCTGCAGCCAGCCTCTGAAACCTGGTGCCAGGAGGCATCGTCAGGGGAGGGCCTCAGCCTCGGTGCCCATTCGGCCCTCTAGAGTCCCTGGCTGGCCGCTGTGTGGCCTGGATGGACGCTCCCTGGTCTGGTCCAGCAAGGCACCACTTACACCCTGCAGGCTCAGCCCAGAGCAGCCAAGCAAGAGCTTCATGGAAGTTCACACCAGAGAGTAACAAATCTCTGTTTACCCCACACTCTGTAGATCCTCTGTAGATTTATTGTGCTTTTCAAAAGAGACGTTAAGGTGATTGTGTGTGTGTGTGTGTGTGTGTCAAGTGCTGTCAGTTTTCTTCTGATTCATGGCGGCCCAGTGAATTAACATTCTCATCTGGTCGTTAAGGGCCTGGCTCAGGTCTTGCAAACGGAAGGCCCTTGTGGCTTCCTGGATGGGGTCAAGCCGTCTCATGGTCGGGTCCTCCTCCTTTCCTGCTGGCTCCAATTTTCCCCAGCGTTCTTGTCTCCTCCTGGGACTCTTGTCTTCTCATTGTGAGACCATAATATGATAGCCTCAGTTTGGTCCTTTTAGCTTCTAGGGAGAGTTCCGGCTTCATTTGATCTAGAAACCACTTTGTTTGTCTTTTTGGCGGTCCACAGTATCCGTAAAACTCCCCTCCAACAGCACATTTCAAAGGAATCCCCTTTCTTCCTGTCCGCCATCTTCATTGTCCAGCTTTCACACCCCCATACACACTGACAAGGGATACCGTGGCGTAAATTATCTTGCTCTTGGTTGCCAGCAACACATCTTTACCCTTAAGAATCTTTTCCACCTCCTTCCTGGCTGCCTTCCCCAGTCTCCATCTCCTTCTGATTCCTAAGTTGCAGTCTCCCTTTGGGTTGGTGAGGAAGCCAAGGAACAGAAAACCTTGAACCATGTGATTAGTCATGTGATTAGTCATCCCAGTTCCCTGTAGCAGTGAGTTCCATTGGGCAGGCCTAGGTGAGACGTTCCAATCATCCAGCCAACCTCATCATAGCATAAAAACCAACAACACAGCAGAGATTTGTGTCTCACAACATTTATTGTGGCATGAGGTTTTGCAGCCAGTTTAGCAGGAAGTGTGGTTGGAGAAATTGGGGAGGTAAATCTGTGCACCCGAGAAACATCTTTCTCAGTGCCCGTCCCTCTCCTTCCCATCTCTCAGGAAAGGACGCATTCAATCTTGACGGGCCGTCATGTGCACCCCCAGGGAAAGCGAGAGCGGGCAGCTGGTTGGTTCCAAAAGCAGACCCGGGCCTGACAGGTCAGGCTGCCTGTGCCAGCGATGTCAGGCGCCAAGCCAAAGGGTGCTCTGCCTTTGCTCCCGGGCGCTCTGCCATTCCCCTGAAGCTTGTGGTCCTTTGAGGCTTCTCTTTATCCCAGCCAGGAGGGACTCCTTCCAAGCCAAGCAAGGGTTTGAAGTGTGAACTTTGATGGAGCCCAAACTGGTGGAGCTGTTATGGGAGACCACAGTGCCAGTGCGGCTGCTTCAGTTGGCATGCCTTCGGAGGAAGGGACCCGTGGTTAGCAAGATTTTGAGACTTAGAGATCTTGTGGGAGGCTTGCCCCTCGGTGTGACACTTTTCACACAAGCAAAGCGCATCTGGGCCACTGGGAGGAGGCAAAGAAAAAGCCTCTTTCATTCCAGTGGTGGTCAGCCGGGGCCATGGTGGTGACCTGGTTTGGTCCTGCTCAGCCACCTCCTCCTCCGTGGGGCCCCTCCCAGGAGAAGAGCTGCCGGCACCCCAGCCCAGACCGCCAGTTCCCCAGACCTCCAGGAAACTGCCTGACGCCTGCCCTCTTCTGCCCAGGGCAGCCGGCCACCAGCTCAGCATGCTGCTTTGGCATCCTGCCAGCCCAGCCCCATGGAGCAGGTTTGCCGTGGCTCACAAGCAGCTGCTTGCGGGGGATGAGTCAGGCCAGCCGCTGTGTGTCATCACCTGCAGGGCAGGTCAGCCCTTGCCCGGCTGGAAGGCCACCGAAGGTTCCGCCAAACCATCTGCTGTGCTGGGGGAGGGCTATGGTCTGCAGGGAGCACACCCCTCCCCTCCCCTCCCCTCCCTGTGCTCACAGCATAAGAACATAAGAGACGCCAATGCTGGATCAGGCCAAAGGCCCCTCCAGTCCTCCAGTGAAGTGAAGGCGAGAGACACCGGGGGGGGGGGGGCAGGATGCCCTGCCCATGGGAGGCTGTGGCAGCTGAAGGGGAGCGGCGGGTTCCAGTGTCAACTCTGCCGGAATGCTCAACGCAGGACTGACCGTGTTTCACTCTCTCTGACCGATTCCCCACAGGCAGCTGTGCCGCCGTCGCTCTT
>NW_015164676.1:529556-549858 GCF_001447785.1 Gekko japonicus
GGAGAGGGGGGGGGGAGATGGGGGGGGGGGGGGGGGGAGATGCGGGTCAAAATGCAGCCATGCAGCGAATAGTGTGGAATCGACCCGTACGACGGGGGACGGGGGGACGGAAGAGGGACGGCGGCACAGCTGCTTGTGGGGAATCGGTCTCTGTCTCTCAACCCAGCCTACCCCGCAGAGTTGTTGTGCGGATAGAATGTTGGGGAAGAACCATGAATTGGAACCTGAGCTTGGAGGAAGGGAGGGATAAATGAGCTCCCGGGGTGAGGGGAAGAGCTGACCTCCACTCATCCGTATCCCTGAAGAGGCGGGAGGCGGGACTGCATCTCCGTGGGTTTGGTTCCTTTTGCACATCCAGAGAGATGCCTAGAGCGGCGCTGGCATGCTCCCCCTTCCCCATCCCCTCTCCTTCCTTGTGCGCATGCAGGGAGGAGGGGGTTCCTTGGGCTTGTTCCACAAGCAAACTGGTCCTGCCCCACCCACCTGATGGGCAGCCATCTCTGCTGGCCACACCTCCTGGTGGCACTTTGCACTCCCCCCCCCAGCCAATGGCATAATTCCCTGGCAAGGCAAATCTTTATTTACTTCCTCCATTTGTCTCCCACTCTGATACCCCGCGGCCCTTCACTACCAGAAGGAGTCTCAGAGAGACTTACATCGCAACCTCCTTTCCCTTCCCCTCCCCACAGCAGACACCCTGTGAGGTCTGTGGGGCTGAGAGAGCTCTTTCAAGGACTGCTTCTGAGAGAACAGCTCTGAGAGAGCCATGAGTGACCCAGGGTCACCCCAGCAGCTGCATGTGGAGGAGGAGTGGGGAATCAAACCCCTTTCTCCCAGATTAGAGTCCGCGCTCCTAACCATGACACCAAACTGGCTCTCAGTGCTCCTCAATGCCCCCTCAACTAGCTTACAACATAATTCTCTTCTCCTCCATTTTATCTTTACAACAACATCCCTGTGAGGTAGGCTAGGACGAGAGAGAATGGCTGATTCAAGCTTCCAGGGCAGAGTGCGGATTCGAACCTGGGTCTCCCTGATTCTAGCCTGACTCTCTAACCACTACTCCATGCTGTCTTTCTGTAGGGCCACCCTCCACAGCAGTGCCCACGTGATTGGCACAGGTGCCCGTGGGCAGGTGAGAGAGTAAAAAAATGTTGCGGGCTTCTCCCTGGAAGCTGGGTGGCGGGGCTGCCTGGTTTTTCCTCTGTCACCTCCTCACGGGTGATCCAAACGGGCACCCCTCCCTCCTTGGAGCTCTTGGTGGTTTCTGGAGGGAGGGTCCTTTGCCACCCCAGCTGAGTCAGGGCTGCGAGTTAAAGCTCTTCCTCCTGCCCTAATCCCTCGGCTGTCTTGTGTTTCTGGAGAAACAATGAGTGCTATTCAGAGGTCACCTGCTGCAGACAAAAAGAATTAAATCGGGGAATTCACCACCACACCGGTGGGTGCAGCGATGGCCACAGGCGGCTTTAAAAGCGGATTAGACACATTCCTGGAGGAGAGAGAGATTGTCAATGGCTACTGGCCATGGAGACTGAGAGGAGCCTCCATGTTCAGAGGCAGCCAACCTCTGAATCCCAGTGCTGGGAGGCAACCTCTGGGGAAGGCCTTCGTCCCCTGTTGTTCGCCCTCCAGGGCAACTGGTCGGTTGCTGTGCGGAAGAAGTTGCCGGACTAGATGGACCCTGGGTCTGATCCAGCAGGACTCTTCTCGTGCTCTTGTTAAATACCGGGTTCTGGACGCATTGCAGTGATCAGCTCTAGTTTATTTAGTGATTTCAGGAACACAACAAGGGCCCCCAGTAGGGCTTGAGCCCTGCTTATAAAGCATGCAAACACCCCCCACACCCCCCACACACACTCCCAAGGATAGGCCGTTTACATTTACACTGCTTATCTGTTGGTCAATCCCAGGATCCTGCTCAGCTATTGTTCTTGGGGAGCAAGCTCACCCAGTTCAAGGTCCACCTTCAGGGATTGCTCAGGCTCGATACATAACAGCTCTGGTGCTTTTTCTGGGCCCTTTGCCCCACGGTGGGGGCCTCTTCTGCCTGACAAAGATGTCTTCCTTCAGTGGGCAGGTCGTCTGACTCCTGGCCAGGCCCTGCTCAAGACCTGCTCCCCCAAAACCATTTGAACCCGACTCCTTGTGGAGCCCACCCCATCTAAGCCAAATTGACAGTACTGGACAATTAGCCAGAGGAAAGGGTGCTCCCCAGAGCATGACCTGGCCATGAAAACGATCGGATCAGCCACAGGCCAGCCGGTCTCCCGGTGCAGGGTCTGAATACAGAGCTCCTGGGTTTTTAGGTACACTAGAAGAGGGGCTGCTTCACAACAGCCTGCAGCAAGAGTAGAAGCTGGCTTCCAGGAGCACCCTGGCCCTGTGTTTTGTGCTGCCCGTTCTCACAACAGGCAGTGTGTTTTTGTAGAGCCTGCTGACCGAACACTGCCTGCAGCGGGGCGATCTGGCCGGTTGTGGGATGCCCGCATCCAACACCCGACACGGCATTCAGAAGGGAGTGCAAAGAGGGGAATGAAAGAGGTCTTGTTGGAGCTGGGGATGTAAACCAAGCCACCGGGACTTCTCTTCCCCCTAAATGGTATCCTCCAAATGCGTGCTTTTGCAGGAAGAGGCATTTGGGGCCAGTGGGCCTGGGGATCAGCTGGGGTGGGCTGTCTGGAATAGAGAAGAGCTGGGCCAGGAAGGGAGGTGGGCCTTTTGGTATCGTGGTTAAGTGCGCGGACTGTAAGCTGGGAGAGCCGGGTTTGATTCCCCTCTCCTCCACTTGCCCCTGGCTGGATGACCTTGGGCAAGCCACAGTTCTGACAAAAGCTGTTCTCTCAAGGACAGTTCTGGAAAGGGATCTCTCAACCCCACCTGCCTCACAGGGTGCCTGTTGTGGGGTGGGGAAGGGAAAGGAGTTTATAAGCCACTCTGAGACACCTTTGGGTAGTGAAGGGCCATGGGGTATACATCCAATCTCTTCTTCTTCTTCTTCTTCTGACCCGCAGTGATTCTTTGTGCCCGTCTGGAGAAGGAGCTTTTCCTTGGGGAAGTGGAGGGTCAGGTTCACTCTGAGTCAGGTTCAGACTGAGGCCCGTTCTGCATCTAGCATTCGCTCCGCTGTTTCACCAAACCCAGGTTGGAACAGAAATTCCCCTCTACATTGCATGCCACTCACTTTCTTTGATTGTCAGATTGGTTTCACTTCCTTTGATCTCCCTCTTGAAGCCGTCCGTGCTTGTAGCCCCCGCCACCTCCTGTGGCAGGGAATTCCACGTGTTAATCACTCTTTGGGTGAAGAAGGACTTCCTTTTATCCATTCTAACCCGACTGCTCAGCAATTTCATGGAGTGCCCACGAGTCTGCATAGATTTATGGCCGTTTTATGGCCATTCAAGGGTGACTGTGCAGTCAGTACAGTGTCCCCCCCCCCGGGGTATCTGAATGCGGTTTCGAGCCGCATCTTTTCCCGTTCCAGTGTGGGTTTGGTAAAACAATGGAGCAAATGCTAGATGCAGAATGGGCCTGAGTTTTGGCCTGAGGGGTTCCCACCTGGATCCCCCGCTACTCGGAAGGCTTAGTGGCCCCCCATCCTCAGCCCTCTTGCTACAGGTGGAACCTACTCCCAGATCTTCTGTGTTGGGGGGGGGGGGGCAGGTTTCAGGGAGTGCTCGTGGGGCCTGGCCTGGGGAGGCAGCTTCTCTCCTGCTCCTTGAGTCCCCTAGAGGTCTCTCTCTGTGTGTGTGTCTCTCTCCACCCTCACAGGTGTGCAGACGATGGAGTCGCGCCACTTGGTCCCCGGAGACCTGCTGGTCCTGGAAGGCGGCAGGCTGATGCTGCCCTGTGATGCCATCCTGGTCAGCGGCGTGTGCATTGTGAACGAGGGCATGCTGACGGGTAAGGAGCCCAGTCCAGTCTGGCAGGATCACCCAGGGGGCTGACACTGGCTGCCGGTGCCTCTGGCTTCCTTGCGGTTCACTGCCCGTGAGCCACCAGCCCCGGGAGGCGATGGACACACACTGGCCCCTGGTCTCTCCTGACCACCAGCAGCAGCAGCTCCCTGAAGTCTCCGAGAGAGAAGGATCTTCTCCCCCAGGATCTGCTACTGGAGATTCCTTTAACAGGGATGCAGGGATCCAACGGGGATCTTCTGCTGGCCAAGCCCAAAGGAAAGTTATGGTGGAAAGAAAGGACAGGCCCGAGGTGGCCGGAGGTATTTGGAGGTGGTGTCGGCAGATACAGCTGGATCCTGCTTGGTGGGGCTGCGGTCACTCGGCCTGGGAGGGCCTCGTAATGGTTGGGGGTCTGAGAAGCAAAGGTGGGGCCGGGGAAGCTGCAGGACTCACCGGGTTCCCCAAGGGTGCAAGGCCAGGCTGGGCCAGGGGGGTGCCCCCTATCTATGACCAGGACAGACCCCATGGAATAGCTGGTCCCTGGATCTTGTCCCTGCCTAGGGTCATAGAATCATATTTGCAAGACTAGATCTAATGGGTGGAAATCACAAGGGAGTCGTTACCAGCTAAACATCAGGAGAAACCTCCTAATTGTAAGAGTGGTTGAGCAGTGGAACAGTCTGCCTCGGGAGGTGATGGAGGCTCCTTCGCTGGACGTTTTCAAGCGGAGGAGGCTGGACGGCCATCTTTTGGGTATGTTGCAGGGCTCTCTTTTGGCTATGCGCCTGAAGAGTGCAGGGGGTTGGACTTGGTGACCTGCAAGGTCCCTTCCAATCCTAACATTCTGTGATTCTATTATTAAAGCCCAGCCCTGACAGCTGCCTCACCGACTGACCCAGGTTCTGGCCCCAGGTTTTGCGGAGCTAGGCTGTCTCTCTTTGGCTCCCTGCTCCTTGGTGGAGAGACATTTGGGAATGCGGCTGAAGGCCCGGAGGGAGGGGGTAGCCCCACATGCAGTGGAGGCCCTCCTCCTCCAACCCTGGAGCCCCCTGGGCCTCCAACCCTGGCACCCACGACCTGCCTGACTTCAACAGTACCTCTGAAATGAAGTTGGAACATGATAGGAACGTGATGGCTACAAAAACATCAAATGCATCACTATAGGTTGGGGGAGACTTGTCTTGGCAGTAGGGTGTGCGAAAAGGATCTAGGGGTCTTAGTAGACCATACACTGAACGTGAGTCAGCACTGTGATGCGGTAGCTAAAAAGGCAAATGAGATGTTGGGCTACAGCAACAGTAGTTTCCAGATCACGTGAAGTGATGGTACCACTTTGCTCTGCTTTGGTTAGACCTCACCTAGAGTACTATGTTGCGTTTGGGGCACCACAGTTTAAGAAGGATACAGGCAAGCTGGAACGTGTCCAGAGGAGGGCAACGAAGATGGTGAGGGGGGTCTGGAGACCAAGTTCTAGGAGGAATCATTGAAGGAGTTGGGTATGTTTAGCCTGGAGAGGACTGAGAGACAATATGATAACTATCTTCAAGGACCTGAAGGGCTGTCATCTAGAGGATGGTGTGGAGTTGTTTTCTGTTGCCCCAGAAGGTCGGACCGGAACGAACGGGTCGAAACGAAATCAGAAGAGTTTTCGACGAAACATTAGGAAGAACTTCCTGACAGATCGGTTCCTTAGTGGAACAGGCTTCGTCGGGAGGAGGCGGGCTCTCTTTCTTCTTTGGAGGTTTTCAGACAGAGGCTAGATGGCCCCATCTGACAGCAATGCGGATTCTGTGAACTTGGGCAGATGATGAGAAGGGAGGGCAGGAAGGGTTGCATCAGTGCTTAGTTCTTGTGGTCCTTTCTTCCACGTCCAGGGAAATGCCGATCGTCAGTTTGGCTGGAGATCCTGGAGGTTTTTTGCCATCTTCTGGGCATGGAGCAGGGGTCGGTGGGGTGGAGGGATTTATGAATTTCCTGCATGGTGCAAGGGGTTGGACTAGATGACCCTGGAGGTCCCTTCCAACTCTGTGAGTCTATTATCCTGTGACCAGCCAACGGCAGCTGTGGAACGGCCCACTGGTTTCTACTGTTATCCCAGGGAAGGAAAGGTGGTAGAAGTTTGGCTAGGTGACCCCACCGGTCTGATTTCTGGGCACAAGACAATAGTAACATGAACTTCCCCTTGTTCAGCAGAAGCAGGAAAAGCACATGCAAAAGCAAGGCGTGACTCCAATGAGCGTCACTGATTCAGGCCACGGGAGCCAGTGTCCCGCGGATCAGCCCCCAGATCTGCCCCTTTCAGCCCACTTTGGTCTCCTCCAGGGGAAAGCATTCCGGTCACCAAGACCCACCTGCCCCGAGACGACAGCCAGCAGCCCTGGCAAACGAGCTGCGAGGACGACTACCGGAGGCACGTCCTCTTCTGCGGCACCCAGGTCATCCAGGCCAAGGGAGAGGGCAAGGAGCCCGCCAAGGCGGTGGTGCTGAGCACCGGTGAGTGTCTCTGGGTTGACAGATGCGCCCCTTGCAGAGGGAAGCAAACGTCCAGTTGTGCAAGCCCCGCCTGCAGCCTCTGCCTCCAGAGCTTGTTCTGAGGGGATGCCTGCAGGAGCGGCCTCCACGGCCCTCGGGCTGCCACACCACACCACACCACACCACACCACACCACGCACGGGGCCCATGAGGGTGGGGCACACAATCCGGCCAGCATCCACTGGCTTGCTGGGGGTGAGCAGCTGGAGGGCTGGCAATGCATCCATGGTCTGCGTGTGTGGGGGGGAGTGGTTCTGTAGCCAAGATCTCAGGGAACCAAGAGAGGAAACTAAGGGGGGTGGGGGGGTCACAGGGTAGAGGTTTATACAATTAGGCACAGGGTGGAGAGGGTTGGCAAAGAGGAATTTTTCTCCCGCTCCCAAAATACTAGAACGCGAGGGCATCCAATGAAGCAGTAGGGTCAGGGTGGGCAAAAGGAAATACTCCTTGACACAGAGAGTGATTCAGATGTGGAATTCGCTGCCAGAGGATGTAGTGGTGGCCACGGAATAAGCAGCTTTCAAAGGGGATTAGATGGATTCATGGAGGATAAGTCATACCAACGGCTACCAGCCATGGTGACTGAAGGGAATCTCCACAGTCAGAGGCACTAATGCTCTGAATCCCAGAGCCACGAGGCCACATCAGGGGAAGGCCTCGGCCTCTGTGCCCTGTTGTTGGCCCTCTAGAGGAACTGGTTGGCTGCTGTGTGAGACGGGATGCTGGACTAGATGGACCCTCCCTGGTCTGATCCAGCTGGGCTCTTTGGATGTTCTTATGAAGGCCTCGACCTCCGTGTCCTGTTGTTGGCCCTCTAGAGGAACTGGTTGGCTGCTGTGTGAGACGGGATGCTGGACTAGATGGACCCTCCCTGGTCTGATCCAGCTGGGCTCTTTGGATGTTCTTATGAAGGCCTCGACCTCCGTGTCCTGTTGTTGGCCCTCTAGAGGAACTGGTTGGCTGCTGTGTGAGACGGGATGCTGGACTAGATGGACCCTCCCTGGTCTGATCCAGCTGGGCTCTTTGGATGTTCTTATGAAGGCCTCGACCTCCGTGTCCTGTTGTTGGCCCTCTAGAGGAACTGGTTGGCTGCTGTGTGAGACGGGATGCTGGACTAGATGGACCCTCCCTGGTCTGATCCAGCTGGGCTCTTTGGATGTTCTTATGAAGGCCTCGACCTCCGTGTCCTGTTGTTGGCCCTCTAGAGGAACTGGTTGGCCGCTGTGTGAGACGGGATGTTTGACTAGGTGGACCTCACTGGTTTGATCCAGCTGGGCTCTTTGGATGTTCTTATGAAGGCCTCGACCTCCGTGTCCTGTTGTTGGCCTGCCAGAGGAACTGGTTGGCCCCTGTGTGAGACAGGAGGCTGGACTAGATGGACCCTCACTGGTCTGACCCAGCAGGGTTCTTCGGATGTTCTTATGAAGGCCTCGACCTCCATGTCCTGTTGTTGGCCCTCCAGAGGAACTGGTTGGCCCCTGTTTGAGACAGGATGCTGGAGTAGATGGACCCTTACTGGTCTGATCCAGCAGGGCTCTTCTGATGTTCTTATCAGGGGAAGGCCTCAGCCTCTGTGCGCTGTTGTTGGCCCTCCAAAGGAACTGGTTGGCTGCTGTGTGAGACGGGATGCTGGACTAGATGGACCCTCCCTGGTCTGATCCAGCTGGGCTCCTCTGATGTTCTTCTCAGGGGAAGGCCTCAGCCTCTGTGCCCTGTTGTTGGCCCTCCAGAGGGACTGGTTGGCCCCTGTGTGAGACAGGAGGCTGGACTGGATGGACCCTCCCTGGTCTGATCCAGCAGGGCTCTTCCTGTGTCTTTGTATTCCTTGGCGCCTGAGGTCTGGAACTTGGAACTACCCCGGGGCCTGGCTTGGAACTACCCCTGGGTGACCCTGCCAGAAGAGGGAACCAAGACCCACATGATCATTGGATGGAGATCAGGAACTGTTAACCCCCTCATAACCGTTGTTTCATTGTGGCGGTTGCATTGTGGCATCGGGGAGCTTCTCCACGGCAGTTTGTTTTTCTTAAGCAGCCTGCCCCGGAGTGTGGATTACAGTGTCTGTATCTGCAGAGAGAGAGAGAGAGAGAGGGATTTTTAGGAAGGCTTCCAGAAGGGTAAAGGGAAGACTCGGAGTGCCGAGGTGGGGAAATTCCTGGAGATTTTGTGGGTGGAGCCTGGGGAGGGCGGGGTTTGAGGGACAGGAGGGACCCTGGTAGGGTACTGTGTCACAGAGTCCACCTTCCAAAGCAGCCTTTTTCTCCAGGGGAGCTGATCTCTGTCACCTGGAGGTCAGTTGTAATAACTCCCCCTCCGCTCGTCAACTCTTATGGCAGCTGCTTGATGATGACTTTGCGAGCCGTGTGCTGCTGCGGCGGCCCCTAACTATATGCCGGCGGAAGAGCTCCGTCTTGCAGGCTCGGCGGAACTGCGAAAGGTCCCACAGGGCCCTGATCTCCTCCGGGAGCTCGTTCCACCAGGTAGGGTCCGCCACCGAAAAGGCCCCGGCCCTAGTAGCAGCTAGCCTGGCGTCCCTTGGGCCAGGGAGGGTCAGCCGGTTTTGAGACCCAGACCGTAGTGCTCTCTGGGGTATATACAGGGAAAGGCGGTGCCGTAGGTATGTTGGACCCCAGCCATTAAGGGCTTTAAAGGTAAGAACCAGCACCTTGAAGTGGACTCGGTATGCTATTGGCAGCCAGTGCAGTGTCCTTAGCACAGGCTGGATGTGCTCCCATCTAAGGAGACCCATCAAAAGCCTGGCCGCAGCATTCTGCACTAGCTGCAGCTTTTGAATCTGCGACAAAGGCAGCCCCATGTAGAGAGCGTTACAGTAGTCTAGTCTCAAGGTGACCATTGCGTGGATCACTGTAGCCAGGTCAGTGCGGTTGAGGAAGGGAACCAACTGCCTAACCAGCCTGAGATGATAAAAGGCCAACTTGGCAGTGGTGGCTACCTGGGCCTCCATGGAAATACCAGTGCCATCAGGAGGTCCACCAGTGGGGCCAGGACATTAGAAGCCATCCCACTGTTGAAGCCCCCAAGGACCAAGATGACAGAGCATCACTTGCCCCAGAGTCCCTATCTATACCTTGTGGCTAATAGCCACAGATGGACCTCTGCTCCAGATGTTTATCTTATTCCCTCTTGAAGCCGCCCAGGCTCGTAACTGCCACCCCCTCCTGTGGCAGTGAATTCCATGTGCTAATCACTCTTTGGGTGAAGATGGACTTCCTTTTATCCATTCTAACCTGACCGCTCAGCAATTCCATGGAGTGCCCACGAGTTCTTGTATTGTGAGAAAGGGAGAAAAGTACCTCTTTCTCGACCTGCTCTATCCCATGCATAATCTTATCAACCTCAATCATGTCACCCCTCAGCCGTCATTTCTCCAAGCTGAAGAGCCCCAAGCGCTTTAACCTTTCTTCATAGGGAAAGTGTTCCAGCCCTTTGATCATTCTACTTGACCTTTTCTGCACTTTTTCCAATGGTATAATATCCTTGTTGAGGTGTGGTGACCAGAACTGTACACAGTACAGTAGGAAGCTTTGGAGGTCATTAATTCGTAGGGTCACATCGGGTGACCAGAAATCAGAAGCCGCTCGAGGGCGTGGTGGGCGCAGAGTCCCGTCCTCCTGTCTCTCAGGGACTGGCTCTGAAAGCGGCTGCTTGTCTTCCCCGCTTGCTCACACCTTGCGGGTTTGCTTTGCCTTCCCAGGTTTCAACACCGCGAAAGGGGACCTGGTGAGATCAATCCTGTACCCCAAACCCATGAGTTTCCGGCTCTACAGGGATGCCATCCGGTTCCTCATGTTCCTGGTTGGAACTGCTGGGATCGGGATGGTGTACACCGTGTGCGTCTTTGTGCTCAATGGGGTAAGTTGTGGGGTGGGGTGAGGGGACAGGGAGCACCTGAGGGGCTGGTGTAGAAATTTTATTTATTTTATTTATTTATATTTGAATTTATATCCTGCCCTCCCCTGAAGGCTCAGGGTGGCTAACAAGGGCACCATGTGCCGAGGTTAAAACAGTAAACACATAGTTTAAAAACAATAAATTACAATAAAATACAATATTTACAAACAGATTTAGACAAGAGGGGTAGATCTTAACTTCCAAACTACTTCCTAAAATCTTATCATCTAAGCCGTGCCCAGGCGCCTCGCTCCCCCCTTGGAGGGCCAGGCAATCATGCTGTTAATACGCCAGAGCATAGGGGCAAAGGTGGAATAGTGGTGGCGGCGGCTCCTACTCGAAGGCCTGGCGGAAGAGCTCTGTCTTGCAGGCCCTGCGGAACTGAGAGAGGTCCCGCAGGGCCCGGATCTCTTCCGGGAGCTCCTTCTTCTAGCGCTTGAGCTGAATCAATATTCTGTGTAACTATGATGAGCCATATTTCAGGATTTACATCTCAAACATCACCAGGTTTCAAGTTCAGTTTGGAGTCTGTCCCGTATGCCTTGTTTTTGGGAAGCCCTGCCCACGTCCACTCCCCCCCCCGAAGAGTCCATAAGGACTGGCCATTAAATTTTCCCAAATCCTTTCTCCCTTTTTTGCTACCATAGTTCCCCCCCACACAACCAGTTCCCTGTGTTTCTGTCGGGGTTCCCAGTCAATCACACACAACACCAGGTCTCAACACAAGATTCAGTTTATTGAGAGAGAGAGAGAGTACTTGAGACACCATGGGCTCTCGTGTCAGGAATGGCGGGAGAAGCGCGGGGTACCTGGGATATACCCCCTTCAAAGGAGACCCCCTGATACTACAAAGCCAATAAGCAAGCACGCATAAGCGCGGGCAAACACCCAGGGCTGGCTCACCCACTAGGCGAACTAGGCATTCGCCTAGAGTGCTGGGCCCTGGATGGGGCACCGAGCTGTGCCTCCCCCCCCCCGCCCCCAAAAGCCCGCGAGGAGCTCTCTGAGTGTCAGCACTTCGCTAATTGGGGAGAGGCATCCGGTGAGCATCCCCCGCCTGGAGACAGGATCCCCCCCACCTCCCTCCCAAACTGCCTTCGGAAGCGGAGCATGAGAGAAATCTCTCTTCCATCTTGGAGGGCACTGCAGGAACAAGTGGGGCGTGCTCGCTGGGTCTGACAGCTGCAGCGGGGGAGGCGGTGGCGGCGGTAGCAAAAGGGTGGCTGGCTCCAGAGGTGTTCAGGCCCCACCGGGAGGTTGGCATCTGCACCAGAAGGCAGCCTCGCCTAGGGCGCAGAAACACCTTGAGCCGTCCCTGCAAACACCCAGCCATTAGATTCCCAACGGGGAGCCAGGGGAAGAAGCACCTCTAGCTCCAAGGACATCTGCAAGATAAGCGCAAGCACGGAGCAAGGAGTGGGGAGGGTGGGCAAGCCCATCCCTCGGGCAGAACATTCCAACCCATGGCAGCATCAGCTGACAATTTCTTTCCAGGAATTCTCTTGACCCTAGATCCAGGTGACCCTGAAATAATGCATGCATGACTCTTGGGGAGTGGTCTTGGGTGCCCTCTACTTGTGGGCTGGGCTGCCCGCCCAGGGGTACCACAGTGGGTGCTTCATTGTGTTAAAATTAGCAAAATGGAACGTCCTGGAACAGAGAGCTGATGCTTTGAATTTGGGCGCAGCCACCGTCCAGCGTGGTGTGGGGCAGGCTAACTCTACTGGACACACCCCCCCCCGTGGCAGGCTTCTGTGCACCGAGTTCTGTGCTGGACCTCCTCTCAGTCTGGGGGTCTCCAGGCCCTCCTTTGATAAAGACAGAAAGTTTCTAGAATTGGTGAGGCTGGGAGAGGAGGGGGAATAACATCTAAGGAAAAGGGAAAAGCCAGAGGTTTAGAGCAAGATTGAAATATATGCAGTGCTTCCTTAAACTTTGGGCACATCCCCCTCACCAGTGTTCCCTCTAAGCTGAGTTAGTGTGAGCTAGCTCCCAGTATTTTAGCCTCTGGCTCACGATTTTCACCTTAGCTCAGGAAGGATGTGGCTCCAGAGCAAACTCATTGATGCAGTAGCCAAATCGCTCGTCGCTCCCAGCTTTCATGCCAGCAGTTCACGAAGTAGATTGAGGTTTATAAGATTATGCATGGGATAATTGGTGCTTGGTGCTTGGGGGGGGGTCAACAGTGGGGGGGGGCTCCTAGTGTCCTGGCCCCACTGCTGGACCTCCTGATGGCACCTGGTATTTCTGGCCACTAGTGTTGGACTGGATGGGCCTTTGGCCTGATCCAGCATTGGCGTCTCTTATGTTCTTAGTATTTTTGCTCACAGGAGTCCACAGCTTAGAGGGAGCAGGTCCCCCACCCTTCTGTGCATGGGATGAGATCAGGGTGGCCTGGCTCCAGGTGGGGCCTGGAGATCTCCCAGGATTTCAGCTGGTCTCCAGGCGACAGAGTCCAGTCCCCCTGGAGAAAAGGGCTGCTTTGGAGGGCGAACTCTGTGGCACTGGAGCTGGCTGAGGCCCCTCCCCCCCAGGCTTCCTGGCAGTCAGGAAGGGCATGCAAGGCAGGGGGGGAGGGGGCTTGTTCCCAGAGCGGCTGTCCTCACAGAGGCAGCCAGGAGGGACAGAGGGGAAAGCAGGGCCTGGTGGAGGCGGGGAGCTGTTTGTGGAGGGCGCAGCTGTTTTCTGGCAGAAGGGCTCCTCTGGCTCCCTGGCACTTGCTTTAGTAGGGTTGGCAGCTCCGCGTTGGGCCAGTTAGGGGTGCCAGGTCTCCCCCAGTCACTGGTGGGGGATGGAGGAGGAGGAGGAGGAGATTGGATTCATACCCCATGGCCCTTCCCTACCGGAAAGTGTCCCAGAGCGGCTTGCAAACTCCTTCCCCTCCCCACAACAGACACCCTGTGAGGGAGACAGGGCTGAGAGAGCTCTTGACAGAAGCTGCTCTTTTTCAAGAACAGCTCTTGTCAGAACTATGGCTTGCCCAAGGTCATCCAGCCAGGTGCAAGCGGAGGAGTGGGGAATCCAACCCAGTTCTCCCAGATTAGAGTCCGCGCACTTAACCACAACACCAAACTGAAGAAAAATAAGAAGAGATTGGATTTATACCCCGCCCTTCACTACCCAAAGGTGTATCAGAGCGGCTGACAAACTCCTCTCCCTTCCCCTCCCCACAACAGACACCCTGTGAGGCGGGTGGGGCTGAGAGAGCTCTTGACAGAAACGGCTCTTTTTCAAGGACAGCTCTTATCAGAACTACGGCTTGCCCAAGGTCATCCAGCCAGGTGTGAGTGGAGGAGGAGTGGGGAATCAAACCTGGTTAATAAGAACATAAGAACATAAGAGACGCCAATGTTGGATCAGGCCAAAGGCCCATCCAGTCCAACACTCTGTGTCACACAGTGGCCAGAAATACCAGGTGCCCTCAGGAGGTCCAGCAGTGGGGCCAAGACACTAGAAGCCCCTCCCACTGTAGCCCCCCCACCCCAAGCACCAAGAAGACAGAGCATCCCTTGCCCCAGAGCCCCTATCTATACCTTGTGGCTAATAGCCACTGATGGACCTCTGCTCCATATGCGCATCTAATTCCCTTTTGAAGCCGTCCATGCTGGTCCTCCCAGATTAGAGTCCGCCTGCACTTAACCACGACACCAAACTGGCTCTGGATTGGGGGGGGGGGGTTAGGGTTACCATACCCAGGTTGGGAGACCCCTGAGGATTTAGAGGTGGAGCCTGGGGAGGACAGGGGGACCAATTGCCATGGAGTCCACCCTCCAGAGCACCCACTCTCTCCAGGGGAACTGTTCTCTGTAGTCTGACCTGTAATTCCAGGGGGTCTCCAGGTCCCACCTGGAGATCTCCCAGAAAGACAACTGATCTCCTGACTGCAGAGGCCCGAGTGCCCCTGGAGAAAAGGGCTGCTTTGGAGAGCGGGCTCTGTGGCATTGTAGCCCTGTTGAGGCCCCTCCCTTCCCCGAACCCCGCCCTCCCCAGGCTCCACCCCTTCTCGTCTCCAGGAATCTCCCAGCCTGGGCTTGGCAACCCTGGGCCCAGAAGCAGCCTTGGGACACCAGCGGCCCTCTCGGGGTCAGCTGCAGGCCAGGTTCTGCACCACCATCCCCCCCCCGCCCTGGCCTGTCCTTTGAGCCACTGGTTCTGCTGAGCTTCCGGATGACCCGGTCTCTCCGCCTTGAGCCAGGAAGCGGCCGGCGAGGTGGTGAAGAAGGCCCTGGACGTGATCACCATCGCCGTCCCTCCCGCCCTCCCCGCTGCCCTGACCACCGGGATCATCTACACGCAGAGGCGGCTGAAGAAGAAAGGGATCTTCTGCATCAGCCCCCAGAGGATCAATATGTGTGGCCAGCTGAACCTCGTCTGCTTCGACAAGGTGCGTGTCCTCACTTGCGCCTGCGTGCACCGGGGAGCCAGACGGGGGGAGGAAATACAGCCGGAGGAAATAAGGGTGGCGGCCTCCGTCAGGCCTTCTCCAGCCACTGGCTCATCGGTTGTGATGCCACGGAATGCTCACAAATACCTGACCTGCTGAGCGGCGGGGAAGAAGCAGGTTCCTCCTTTTGGGACGAGTGGGGGGACCGTGGGCGCATGCGTGCACGTACTTCATCTGTGTTTGAAGGAGGCTGCTGGCGTCCGCATCCCCTGGGGTGGGGCAGCTGCTGGGGCCCAGGGGTTCTGGCGGGGACAGAGACTGGTGCCTCCTCTTGGGCTGCAGGCGGGCACGGAGGGTGGCACACAAGGAGTTTCTGGGGCCAGGGAGGCTGCAGGGATCTGGGTCAGAGATCTTGTGTCCCAAGGACAGCCCCAGCCGTCTGCTCTCCTCAGGTTGGGAGAGGTTTCTGTTCCCACACCCCAAACCCTGGCAGGCCGGTCAGCTGGGCAGATCCTTCCCTCTGGCCGTAGGTAGATCCTCTGGCCCATTCCTTCGCAGCGCGATTCTGAATCTGACATGTACATTTCCACAGACTGGTACACTCACTGAGGATGGCCTGGATCTCTGGGAACTTGTCCTGACCGATGGACAGAGGTAGCTCTCTCTCTCTCTCTCTCCCCCCCCCCTCTCATACCATCTGACTCTTTTGGTTTCTAGCCCTCCCCATCCCTAGGACTCGGGGTGGTGGTGGATTATCTCAGAAGAGTGAAGAAGCAGCCTTATATTAAACAAGCCCATGGCTCTGTCTCATGCAAAATCTGCAAGGCCTTTGAGTGGGATCTCTCTTAGTTCTGTTACCCACGGAAGCACCCATAACAAGTCATTTGCCATTCAGATAGCGCCAGCGGGTAAAGACATGTTTGTTTTGTTTTGTTTTGTCTGGCATACCTCCAGTAACGGCTACCGTCCCTCCTCCCCGCTTCTGGCATTTCTTGTTTATGTGTTTTAATATAATTATTTTCTAATTTTCGGGGTTGTTTTTAATTGTTGAAAGTGTCTGTGTTTTTGTGTGGGCCGCCTCGAGGAACCCGATTTGGAGGTGGGAAAGCAGCACGGATACGTTTTTAATGAATGAAACCTAAAACGGTCAACTGCCACCCCAAACCAGCCCCACCGGTTCTGCCATGCTTCTGAAACGGGCTCCGGGCAGCCTTAGCCTGCAGGGTTTTGTCTGCTGAGCCCTTTTGCCGGGCCGCTGGCGTAACCTGGTGGGCTCAGCCGGCACAGGCTTCTCCCTGCCACGGTCCCTCCCCCTTTCTGCGCCTTCACCCCCTCGTCTGCTTGGAAAGCGTGTGACGTGCCCCCCCTCCCGTCTCTCTCCTCCGGCCCCAGCTTCCAGAGTGTCTGCAGCTTCTCCCCGGGGAGCTCGGTGCCCTGGGGCCCGGCCTGTGCGGCCATGGTCACCTGCCACTCCTTGGTGCTGCTGGAGGGGAAGATGCAGGGAGATCCGCTGGACCTGAAGATGTTTGAGGCGACTCACTGGGTAAGTCTCTGCCTTGGCCCCCTAAGCAGGTCCGGGGGCAGTGCGTTCCGAGCGGGGAGGGGTGGGACCCCTGCCCCCTTGCTGCCTTTCCCCCTCCCTTCTGTCCCGCTGTGACTTCCTCTCTGGGTCTTCTCTCGTGCTTCTTGGTCAGGTTGCGCACGTTGCTTACGATGGCTCTTTCCAGCCTACCTGGGCGACGTGAAAGGTATCCCACAGGGGAGCCATCTGTCTTGGCCTGGATGGCCCCATCTTGGAAGCGAGGCAGGGGCGGCCCTGGTTAGTCCTTGGGAGGGAGACCTGCCCAGGAAGCCCAGGGCTGTGAGGCAGAGGGAGGCAAGGGCAAGTCGCTCTTCCCTTGAGAACCCTGCGGGGTCATCAGAAGTCAGCAGTCGGCTGTGACTCAACAGCTAAAAAATAAACCCCCAAATGGGACCCATCTAACTTGGCAGGCGAGGGTTGGATGCTCGCAGAACAGTTTTTAATCCGCGCGCCAGGAGCTGTGGCCAAGTCATTGGGGGGGGGGGTCTTCGTGACCCATGTTGAATCTTCACTGGGGTCCAGTAGGCTCCCATTAGGCCTGGGTGGTGTCCAGCCCATCGTTTCTCCCGGGTCTCATGCTCGCTGAGAAGCCGCCGCACCTCTCCATCCATAAGTCTGTCGGTCTGCCTGTTCTGAATCTCCTGCGTTTTGGGACCCCCACTGAGCAAACCAAGGTGCACCTGCCGCCTGGGAGATGGTGGCTTATTTGCAGTTAGACTTCAAGGCCGGAGCCCCTTGTCATCCGTAGGTACCCAGCTCCCCCCCCCAGGTAGTTTTCACATCCGTGAGACCCAGTTCTCCCTGAACCTCTGAACTGCTTTTCTATACAGTATTTTTTTATTTTTATAAAAGACAAACATATCACGAACAAACATATATACATAAATGGGGGTTGGTTACCGTCACATCATTCAATTGTCTGCTAGGTATCTCATACAATATTTAGTTATATATTTCCTATGTTCCACCTTGTATTTTTATATACATCCTTTGTATATAATTAAAAGTACAGTTTTTGTTCCTTTAGTTTTTGTTCCTCCAGTTTGGTGTCATGGTTAAGTGCGCGGACTCTAATCTGGGAGAACCGGGTTTGGTTCCACACTCCTCCACTTGCAGCTGCTGGATGAACTTGGGTCAGTCACATGTTCTCTCAGAGCTGTTCTTGAAAAAGAGCAGTTTCTGTCAAGAGCTCTCTCAGCCCCACCCACCTCACAGGGTGTCTGTCTGTTGTGGGGAGGGGAAGGGAGAGGAGTTTGTAAGCCCCTCTGAGACACCTTCGGGTAGTGAAGGGCGGGGTATAAATCCGATCTCCTCCTCTTCTTCTTCTTCTAGGTTGGTTGTATGTCAGTATATTTTATTTACTGTAGTCTTCAATCTGCTTTTCAATTCCTTGTGAATCTTTTGTAAGCTGTGTGTGAACTGACATTCTTATAGAGTGCACAACCCCGGTGGGATAAAAGAGCTCTAAACCCCCCCCCTTTCAAACCAACAGGAAATAACAGAGGATTCCAAGGACAGGGAGGGCCACGCGGGAGAACTGGGGCATGCCGTAGTCGTCAAACCGGGACCCAAAGCCGGCCAGGTAAGTGGAGCTCCCTGCCCTTCATCCCCGACAGTCAAAGGACGGGGAGGTCCCATGGCCCCAGCTTGGGGAGGGGGGGGTCTTTTCTAAACTGGGCCGTAGCCTGACCAGACCTCAGCCTTGGTGTTTAGGAGGTCTAGACCTCCACCGGCCCCGGAGGGATCATCTCCACGTGCTCTGAGACCGGGGTCAGGGTCGGGGGGGGGGCCAGGAAGGTAGGACAGGAGGGGTAGTCATGGGGGGGTGGGGGGGTTTCTTCTCCCGGTGAGCTTTCCTCCTTCACTTCGTCCCAGAGAGTGTCCCACTGGCTCTCGCCTTCTGAAAGGGCTACTTCTCCCTCTTTCCATCTGTCATGGACCTTTCATATGAGGGACTGAGGGAGCCCCCGCGGAAAGACGGGGCCAGGAGGCTGGCGTGTGGGCCGCCCTCGCTGGTTTGCCCCCCTTGCCCGGAGCCCCTGACTCTCCTTGCAGCCTCTCCCTCTGGCCTTTCTTGGTGTCGTGGTTGAGTGCGCGGACTCTAATCTGGGAGACCCGGGTTTGATTCCCCACTCCTCCTCCACTTGCACCTGGCTGGATGGCCTTTGGCAAGCCGTAGTTCTGACAAGAGCTGTTCTTGAAAAAAGAGCAGTTTCTGTCAAGGGCTCTCTCAGCCCCGCCTACCTCATAGGGTGTCTGTTGTGGGAAGGGGAAGGGAAAAGGAGTTTGTAAGCCGCTCTGAGACTCTGAGTGAAGACTCTGAGTCCAATCTCCTTCTCCTCCTCCTCCTCTCCTCCACTTCTCCTTCTCCTCCTCCTCTCCTTCTCCTTCTTCTCCTTCTCTTCCTCCACATCCTCCTCCTCTTGTCCTTCTCATTCTCCTCCTCTTCTCCTCCTCCTCCTTCTCTTCCTCCTCCTCCTCTTCTTCTCCTTGTTTCTCAACCTTCTTTTCTTCTTCTCCTTGTTTCTCCTCTTCCTCTTCTTCCTCCTCTTCTCCTCCTCCTCCTTCTCCTCTTCTACTTATTCTCCTCCTCTTCTACTTCTCTTCCTCCTCCTCCACATCCTCCTCCTCTTGTCCTTCTTGTTCTCCTCCTCTTCTCTTACTCTTCTCCTCCTCCTCTTCTCCTTGTTTCTCCTCCTCGTCTCCTTCTCCTCCTCCTCTTCTTTTCCTCCTCCTCCTCCTCTTTTACTTCTCCTCCTTCTCCTCCTCCTCCTCCCCTTCTCCTCCTCCTCCTCCTCCTTCTCCTCCTCCTCCCCTCCTCCTCCTCCTCCTCCTATTCTTCTCCTCCTCTTCTCCTTCTCTTCTCCTCCTCTTCTCCTTCTCCTCCTCTTCTCCTTCTCCTCCTCCTCCTCCTCCTTCTCCTCCTCCTCCTCCTTCTCCCCCCCCCGCAGGTCCCCTCGGGAGGCCTGGCCATCCTGCGCCAGTTCCCCTTCTCTTCGGCCCTGCAGAGGATGTCTGTTGTCGTGCAGGAGCTCGATGGGGACCACCACGTCTTCATGAAGGGGGCTCCGGAGAGAGTGGCCGGCTTCTGCCACCCAGAATCAGGTCAGCCTCCGCCCTGCTCGTTCTCCGGGCTGTTGTGTGGAACCTTCCAGGAGCTCTGAGGGGAGGGGCCCTCTGGGCTGACGGATCGCCTTGGCTCCTGAGCCTTGGCTCCTGCCGGCCGGCGAGCATTGCCCAGCTGGGCTCCTGCAGCAAGCAGGGAGAATGGCAGCGGGCACAGTTTGGTGTAGTGGTTAGGAGCGCGGACTCTAATCTGGGAGAACCGGGTTTGATTCCCCACTCCTCCTCCACATGCAGCTGCTGGTGTGACCTCGGGTCAGTCACAAGTTCTTTCGGAGCTGTTCTCTCAGGAGCAGTCCTCGAAAGAGCTCTCTCAGCCCTGCCTGCCTCCCAGGGTGTCTGGTGTGGGGAGGGGAAGGGGAAGGAGTTTGTCAGCTGCTCTGAGACTCCGAGTGGAGGGCAAGGGGTATAAAGCCAATCTCTCCTCCTCTTCTTCTCCCTTTGCATCTTTGGCTGCCCTCTGCACCTCACGCCAGGGCTGTGCTGAGTGGGGAGGGAGCCCAGGAGCCCGGGAAGGGCCCCGGCTCCGTCCCACGGGTGTGTGTGGCTACCCAGGTGCCACTGGAAGGGCAGGCTGCCTCTCACCACTGCAAAGGAGGCCGAATCAAGTGCTGTTTGGGGAGTTCCGCAGCTCCCAAACCATCCTCAGGAGGGCATCCTCTGCTCACCGGTCTCCCTCGGTCCCTGGGAGTATAATGAATGCCAAGCAAAGCTGTTCCAAACTGGCAATGGCCCGGAAGGAGCCGGGCCGTTTTTGCCCAGGCGTTGCAGATGGGCCCTGAGCCCCGGCCTTTCTCTCCCCCCCACAGTGCCCCCCGACTTCGCCAGCCAGCTCCAGCTCTACACGCGTCGAGGCTTCCGAGTCATCGGGCT
>NW_015164676.1:549994-575551 GCF_001447785.1 Gekko japonicus
GGGGGGGGCTGGGGCTGGGCCAGAGGCATTGCTGTGCTAGGAGCAAGGGTGACTCCCGGGGGAGGCTGAGCACTTTCCTGAAAATTTCGGCGGGGGCTGAAGCCCCGCCGCCCCCACGAAGATTACGCCTATGGCTGTGAAGAGGCCCCCTCTCGGGAGCTGCGGAGGCAGCCGGCCAGTCAGAAGGGTGAGACCAGAGTCTCTGGGGCAGCTGCAGAACCTTCAACTGCCAGCGGGGGGCAGTGGTGGGAGGGCCAGAGCCAGGATTCAGTCTCCTCTCCGCCCTGGAAGCTTGCTGGGTGGCCTGGGGGCCGGTCACACACTGGCAACCTCGCCTGCCTCACAGGGTTGTTGTTGTGAGGGGAACACGGAGGAGGGGAGGATGTTGTAAGCCATGTTGGGGGGGGTTGTCTCCAGTGGGAAGGAGGAGAGTGGGGGCATCAATGAAGTAAAGGGAGGAATGAGTCTTGGGGTGCTTTAGTGTCAGACCCCCGGTCCAGCTCCGCTCAACAACTCTCTCTTGGCAGTGATAAGTTTATTGAGATGTATGCCAGACCCAGAAAGTCACTGTGTTAGAACTGAGGACTTTTGGTGGGTACAAGCTTAATATAGGTAATTCAGAGAAAAGCCCCTTCCTTCCCCCCAGGCATACGTCACATTGACTCAGCGCCTAACGTTGCCATCCCAACCAAGTGAAAGATATATGTCTGGGTTATCTGCCGTCCAAGCTGGTACAAAGAGTCTCTCAAGGACACCTTCCCCTGGGAAACAGAGAGGAGGGGAGGGAGGCTGACTTGTGAAGTTATGTCTCCTAGAAGCGAAAGGTCTCAGTCTCACCCTCACTCACTCACTCCACCCCCCTCCCCTTAGGAATTCCCTCCCCTCCCCCCAACAGTGATGGCAACCAAAGCGAGCAAAGAGTAGCGTGGCTTGACACCTAGAGACTCACAGATTTACTATAGCTGCAGCGTATGGGAGCTACAGACATGGCGGTGGAGACCTGCGGGGACATGGGACCCGGACCACAAAGGCCTCCACCACAGGAAATCAGTGCGTCTTTAAGACGTCACACGACGTGTGTCAGAAATGTGATGCGCCTGAATCCTCTGTCCAAGGGAGGAGGTGGAATCCGGCCTGACCTTTCTGGGCTTCCTGATCATGGAGAACCGCCTGAAGAGGGAGACCCGGCCGGTCCTGGAGGAGCTGACGGCCGCCCGCATCCGGAGCGTGATGGTCACAGGTGGGGGTGCCTTCTTTGGGGAGAGACCGTCTGGCCTGGCAGCCGGAGGGAGGAGGACTCTGAGCGCGTCCCTCAGATTTGCAGCGGTGTTCCATGGGCACCTACCAGTCAAGAATGTTGTAAGCCCGGCCTTTCTCCTCAAAGCAGCACACATTGTTCTCCCTCCTCCGTTTCATCCTCACAACAGCCCTGTGAGGTAGGCGAGCCTGGGAGAGAGAGCAGCTGGCCCAAGGTCACCCAGCAGGCCTCAGTCCAAAGTGGGGGTCTGAAGCAGGATCCCACAGAGCCCTGACCTCTCTGAACCCACCAGTTTGGTGTGGTGGTTAAGTGCAGGTGGACTCTAATCTGGGAGAACCGGGTCTGATTCCCCACTCCTCCTCCACGTGCACCTGGCTGGATGACCTTAGGCAAGCCGTAGTTCTGTCAGAGCTGTCCTTGAAAAAGAGCAGTTTGTGTCAGAGCTCTCTCAGCCTCACCCGCCTCACAGGGTGTCTGTCTGTTGTGGGGAGGGGAAAGGAAAGGAGATTGTAAGCCACTCTGAGACTCCGAGAGAAGGGTGGGGTATAAAACCAATTTCTTCTTCTTCTTCTTCTTCTTCTTCTTCTTCTTCTTCTTCTTCATCTTCATCATCATCATCATCATCTTCATCATCTTCATCATCTTCATCATCTTCATCTTCTTCTTCATCTTCATCTTCATCTTCTTCTTCTTCTTCCAACCGTGTAGGGTTTTCAAGGCAAGAGATGAACAGAGGTAGGCAAGGTCCCTCCCAACTCTAACATTCTATGATCGGGAGCCAGTTGGGTGTGGTGGTTAAATGTACAGACTCTAACCTGGGAGAACCGGGTTTGATTCCCCACTCCTCCTCCACTCGCACCTGGCTGGATGACCTTGGGCAGGCCTTAGTTCTGTCAGAGCTGTCCTGGAAAAAAAGAGCAGTTTCTGTCAAGGGCTCTCTCAGCCCCACCTCCCTCCCAGGGTGCCTGTCTGTTGTGGGGAGGGGAAGGGAAAGGAGTTTGTCAGCCACTCTGAGACACCTTTGGGTAGTGAAGGACCGTGGGGTATAAACCCAATTCCTTCTTCTCTTCTAAGACAGACCAGTGACCATCAGCATTTCTCTAGATCTTTTTGGCAGATAATGTGTGCTACAGTCCTACTCTCATTTCTTCACACCATAACCAAGGGTCCCTCTAAGCTGTGGAGTCTCGTGAGCAAAGATTCTCCTTTGTGAGCCGCTGGCGTTAAAGTTGTGAGTGAGCGATTTGGCTGCTGCATAAATGAGTTTGCTCTGGAGCCCCATCCTTCCTGAGCGAAGACAAAAATGTGTGAGCTGGCGGAGGCTACAACACTGTGAGCTGGCTCACACTAACCCAGCTTAGAAGGAACACTGACCATAACCCTCTGAGGGAGGCCAAGCTGTGAGGGGGCGACCAGCCCTTGGAGCCTTTAGCCTACGTTCCCACACGGATACCCCTTCTGCCAGCTTTCCTGCCAGCTTACTTCCTCTGTGCACCCTCCCGTGCACCCTCCCATGCACCCCCCCCCCCAGTGACTTCCCTCTCCCTTTCTGCCTGCCCACACTGAAGGAAGACATTCAGCCTGGGGAGGGAGGGGGGTGATTATTGATGGTGGTGTGGGGAGAACCCCTGGCTGGTGCCTGCCTGCACGTGACATGTGCCCCCTTACTTAGCTGGGGCTCCTCTGACCCAGTTTCCCCTCCCTGTCATGAGGGAAGTTCTGCAGGTCCTGATACAGGAACCCCAGGTTTCCAAATGAAGACCGGCTGGCGCTTGCCACCAATACTCCCTCTCAGCTGTGGAGTCCTGTGAGCCAAAATTCTACCTTGTGAGCTCCTGGCATTAAAGATGTGGGCGAGCGATCTGGGTGCTGCATCGATTCATTTGCTCTTCTGAAGCCCTCCTTCCTGAGCTAAGACAAAAACGTGTGAGCCGGAGGATAAAAAACCGGGAGCTAGCTCACACTCACTCAGAGGGAACACTATTCGCCACCCCGTCCTGCTCCCCCTCGAGTCTCCGGAGTGGAGGGATGTGCCTTTCCTCGGGCCACCAATAAAATTCACACCAACCCTTCTGTGTGATTAAGGCCTTGGGTTCTCCTCCGGGGTTCGTGGGCTCAGGCTCCACACTCGAGTTCAGCAACTCAGGCAAAGTTTTTTATTACAAAAAAAAAAAAAAGACACAACGTTAGTATAACAGTAGATAATAGAAGCAAAAAAAAAAGTTGGCAAAATTCTAGAACTTGTCAAGATACAACAAGTCACTAAACTCAGCTCGCACTCGCTCATACAGTGTTGTCATGCAAACCCGGAGGCAAGGGGAATGTCCCGCCAAAAATAACGGACGTTAAAAAGATCCCTCCCCCACACACTTTAACCCTGGCGGGAACATGCTAACAAGCTGAAAAAACTTTTCTCCAGTCCGGCTGTTAATTAAGACAGTTCAGCCGAGGGGCTCTTAGTGAGATGAAAACTGGGCCGTTCCTGCAACGACTCCGTTCTTCAGGGCTTCTTTACACCTTATTTATTTATTTATTTATTTATTTATTTATACTTATATTTATACCCCGCCCACCCTGTAAACAGGCTCTGGGTGGCTTACAAAAGACGGCAAAATATGCTGATTTCACATAAAACGTTGTTGTTGTTGTTGAGTCGCACAGTCTTTGTGACCCCATGGACCAGCTCCCACCAGGCCTTCCGGTCTTCCGCCGTCCTCTGAAGTTGGCTCAATTTCATGTTCGTTGCATCTATGACACTGTCTAGCCATCTCATCCTTTGCCGTCCCCGTCTTCTTTGACCTTCAATCTTTCCCAGCATCAGGGTCTTCTCCAGTGAGTGCTCCCTTCTCATTTGGTGGCCAAAGTATTTGAGCTTCAGTTTCATTATCTGGCCTTCCAGGGAACAGTCAGGGTTGATTTCTTTGAGGATTGACTGATTTGTTCTTCTTGCAGTCCAAGGGACTCTCAAGAGTCTTCTCCAGCACCATAGTTCAAAAGAATCTATTCTTCGGCGCTCGGCCTTCCTTATAGTCCAGCTCTCGCAGCCATACATGACTACTGGGAATACCATTGCTTTGACCATGCGGACTTTTGTTGGCAGGGTGATGTCTCTACTTTTTATCATGCTGTTTAGGTTCGCCATCGCTTTCCTCCCAAGGAGCAGGCGTCTTTTAATTTCATGGCTGCAGTCACAGTCTGCGGTGATCTGGGATCCCAGGAACGTGAAGTCTGTCACTACTTCCACGACTTCCCCTTCTATTTGCCAAGGAGTGATGGGGCCGGATGCCATGATCTTAGTTTTTTTGATGTTGAGCTTCAAGCCCACTTTTGCGCTCTCCTCTTTTACTCTGAGCAAGAGGCTCTTTAGATCCTTTTCACTTTCAGCCATTAGAGTGGTATCATCTGCATATCTGAGGTTGTTGATCTTTTCCCCAGCAATCTTAATTCCCGCTTGTGATTCATCCAGGCCAGCATTTCGCATGATGTACTCTGCATATATATTAAATAAGCAAGGTGACAGTATACATCCTTGTCGTACTCCTTTTCCTATGCTGAACCAATCAGTTGTTCCGTATCCGGTTCTAACTGTCGCTTCTTGGCCCTTATACAGGTTTCTCAAGAGACATGTGAGGTGGTCTGGTACTCCCATCTCTTTAAGGACCTGCCATAGTTTGTTGTGATCCACACAGTCAAAGGCTTTAGCATAGTCAATGAAGCAGAAGTAGATATTTTTCTGGTACTCTCTTGCTTTCTCCATAATCCAGCGAATGTTGGCAATATGATCTCTCGTTCCTCTACCTCTTCGAAACCCAGCTTGTACTTCTGGTAGTTCTCTATCCACGTACTGTTGAAGCCTAGCTTGTAGGATCTTGAGCATGACCTTGCTAGCGTGTGATATGAGTGCAATTGTGCGATAGTTTGAACATTCCTTGGCATTGCCCTTCTTTGGGATTGGAATGTATACTGATCTTTTCCAATCCTGTGGCCACTGTTGCGTTTTCCAAATTTGCTGGCAAATGGAGTGCAGAACTTTAACAGCATCCTCTTCTAAGACTTTGAATAGCTCAGCTGGGATACCATCACCTCCACTAGCTTTGTTGTTAGTAATGCTTTCTAAGGCCCATTTAACTTCACATTCCAGGATGTCTGGCTCGAGGTCAGTGATTATACCGTCGTGGTTGTCAAGGACATCGAGGTCTTTCTTGTATAGTTCTTCTGTGTATTCTTGCCATCTTTTCCTAATCTCTTCTGCTTCTGTTAGGTCCCTACCGTTTTTGTCCTTTATCATGGCCAGCTTTGCATGGAACGCTCCCTTGATTTCTCCAATTTTCTTGAAGAGATCTCTAGTCCTTCCCATTCTATTGTTTTCTTCTATTACTTTGCACTGTTCATTCAGGAAGGCCTCCTTATCTCTCCTTGCTGTTCTCTGGAAATCTGCGTTCAGTTGGGTAAATCTTTCCTTTTCGCCTTTGCCTTTCGCTTTCCTTCTTTCCTCTGCTATTTGTAAAGCCTCATCAGAAAGCCATTTTGCTTTCTTGCATTTCTTTTTCTTTGGTATGGTGGTGATTGCTGCCTCCTGTACGATGTCACGAACCTCTGTCCATAGTTCTTCAGGCACTCTATCTATCAAATTCAGACCCTTGAATCTATTCTTCACCTCTACTGTATATTCATCAGGGATGCGATCTAGGTCAAACCTGAATGGCCTAGTGGTTTTCCCAATTTTCTTCAGTTTAAGTCTGAATTTTGCAATGAGTAGCTCATGATCTGAACCACAGTCAGCTGCAGGTCTTGTTTTTACTGACTGGATAGAGCTTCTCCATCTTTGACTGCAAATTATATAGTCAATCTGATTTGGGTGTTGCCCATCCGGTGATGTCCATGTGTCGAGTCGCCTCTTAGGTTGTTGGAAAAGGGTGTTCGCTATGACCCGTGTGCTCTCTTGACAAAACTCTGTTAACCTTTGCCCTGCTTCATTTTGCTTTCCAAGGTCAAACTTGTCTGTTATTCCAGTTACCTTTTGACTTCCTACTTTAGCATTCCAGTCCCCTATGATGATGAGGACATCATTTTTTGGTGTTAGTTCTAGGAGGTGTTGTAGGTCTTCATAGAACCGGTCCACTTCAGCCTCATAAAACATTAAAATAGCATAAAACATACTTAATATATCAATATATCAAAAATAAACATTAAAGTGCTCGCAATATTAAATATATTAAAGTGGATGGCGTGTGTTTTAATTCTGGTCATCTTCTCATCTTCAAGCCAGTCCTATGGGCCAGATGTTACATGGCACCGTCGGTAGTGGGCCAGTCCAATATTCCCGATGTACACATGGGATCGTGGGTGGTAACAGTGGTGGCAGCTCCTATTTGAAAGCCTGGCGGAAGAGCTCCGTCTTGCAGGCCCCTCCTAAAAGTCACCCCTTGTAGATGGACGAAGTAGCCCCTGTGCACAACTGTTGCCGGGTAGAGTCTGGGGGGGAAGGTGGTCCGGGCAGCCTTTAGTGTGACCCCCCCCTCTGGCCTCTCTAGGGGACAACATCCAGACAGCCATCACGGTCGCCAGAGATGCTGGCATGATTCTGCAGGACAGCCGAGTGATTCTGGTGGAGGCCAGCGCCCCCCAGGCGGAGCACCCCTCCGCATCCATCACCTGGAAGCTCCTGGAGGACAGCCGGACGGGCCAGCGCAGAGGACCAAAGGTGAGCTTCCTGGGGGGGCTGTGGCAGGACGTCGAGCCCCCTGGCCTGGGCGGTTGGGTGGAGGCGGCAGAGTCCTTCCAAAAATGAGGGCAACGGAGGGAGTCATGCCAGAGGCCAGGTCCCGGCATGAGGCTCAGCCCTCAGCTGCCTACACCTGACTCTCCACACGTGGTACAGATGACCCCGCCCCCAGCTGCCCTCTGAGCCTCTGGACGCAGGCAGCTGCCCTTTGCCCCGTGGCCCGACTCCTCCCCTCGGACTGGCAGTGGCTCTCCGGGCCCTCAGGCAGAGAAGGCTCTTCCCCAGCTCCTGCTGCCTTTCTGTGGCCCTTCGACCTGGAGAGGGAACAAGTTCATCCGGGGACTTCCTGCCTACGCGGGGCGCCTCCTGTCCCACTGAGCCACGCCCCCACCCCACCCCACCCCTAATTCACACCCTCCCTTCGTGAAGAGGACGTTCATACCCTCCTTTTGTGATGTTCGAGATTAACATAAGAACATGAGAGACGCCAATGCTGGATCAGGCCAATGGCCCATCCAGTCCAACACTCTGTGTCACACAGTGGCCAGAAATACCAGGTGCCCTCAGGAGGTCCACCAGTGGGGCCAGGACACTAGAAACCCCCTCCCACTTTTGCCCCCGCCCCCAAGCACCAAGAAGACAGAGTATCACTTGCCCCAGACATAAGAACAGAAGAGACGCCCATGTTGGATCAGGCCAGTGGCCCCTCCAGTCCAACACTCTGTGTCACACAGTGGCCAAAAACACCAGGTGCCCTCAGGAGGTCCAGCAGTGGGGCCAGGACACTAAATTCAAATCCAGGAGCTCCTTAAAGACCAGCAGGATTCCCAGGTTCAAAGATACCAAGGGGCTCCGACTCCTGAAAGCTTCCACCCAGGAAGCTGTGTTGGTGTCTAAGGTGCTCCTGAACTCGAACTGAACTTCTCCTGCAGACTGACATGCCTGCTCACCTGACTTTCGGGATGTGATGCCTCAACATGGTTTTTGTTGAGGAGCCCCCTGGTTGATGGTCTGGACTCCTGGGGGTTTATTTTTGTATTTCCTTTTCGAATGCGGCTTGGCTTGCTTGCTTGAGAGACTGCTTGCTGCTCGTGTTCTGGATTCTGTGGGTGTACTGTGGGCCTGGCTTCACAGAAAGGGGGGGGTGCCCTCCTTCCCTCTCACTCTTTCGCAGGACCTCCCCACCGCCTCGGGAGGAGGGAGCAGCCAGTTCCATTTCTGCATGACCGGGGGCTCTTATGAGGTCATCACGCAGTTCTTCGGACATTTACTCCCAAAGGTGAGTTTGGGGTGCTGGAGGAGCAAATGGACCGGAGCCGCCTTGCTGCCTGTTTTGCAGAAGGATGGTCTGGCCTGGCGGGTCCCGGGAGCAAACTCTGCTGGGAGAAACTGGCTCAGCCAGGCTATCCACCCCCCCCGACTCTCTCTGGAGCGAGCTGCTGGTGTGTCCCTGACAGCCCCTTCTGCCCACAGCTCCTCCTGAACGGGACCGTCTTTGCCAGAATGTCTCCTGCTCAGAAAGCCAGCCTGGTGGAAGAGTTCCAGAGGATGGAGTGAGTGTGCCTCTCTGCGTGTGTGGTTGTGCGTGCGTGTGTTAGTGCAAGTGCCTGTCCACACAGATCCAAGCTGCCCGGCCAGAGAGACAGCCGTCATGGGCACGACCGCGAGGAAGGAACCGCTCACACTGTGAAAGGTTGTCTCCGGGAAACTAAAAATACGTCTGAGCTCAGGGATGGGCTGTGAAGAACCCTCGCCCTGTTTATGGCTCTAGCATGCCACCTCTAAGGTTATCGCCCTGACCCGGGCCACTCCCAGAGACCTACAGGGTATGAATTTACATTCTCCCAGGGTCGTTCCTATCAGTGCACTGAGAGATATTTTAACAGGAGGCTCGTTAGAGACTCCGTCTTGTCTTTTGGTAGCGATAAGGATTGGTGACTACTCCAATTAAAACAAACAGGTTTATTACAAACAAATACTTAACAACATACAAGTTAGGGAGAAAGCTACAGTGAGCGAGACACAAACAAACAAACAAACAAACAGAAAACGAGTCTAACTCAGCTATTACTTATCCCTTGGGCGTTGCCCAAAGCAGCTGTGCAGACAAACTGGTCTGGGGCTGAACATCAAAGTTCTTTCCTCCGGCTGACACAGTCCTGGAACGTGGTCTCCGGGCGTCTGACCTTCACCAGTCTCCAGTAGTTAAGAGTACTCCAGCAAAGTTCTTGGCTCCGTCTCTAACCCGAGACAGCTCTCATCTTGGCCTTTTTTGGCCTGGCTTGCCTTCTAATTTATGGCAGACGAGCTGTCAATTCCCCCTTACGTCACAGAGGCAAGCACGTGGCTGACTTAGATCTGCTCCTGTCATAGATCTTGTCGAGTCATGCTAACATTCTGACAGTTCCCAGCTGCAAGCAGTTTCCCTAGCCGGTAATTGGTATTAGGTGCAAGGGCTAAACGTGCTAACTAGCTAATTCTCATAGACAAACACAATGCCGACTGGTCCTGCAAAGACTTTAGGAATTTAAAGGGACCAATGTCTTGACATGGGCTCCTTTCCCTGCCCCATGGTGACCCCCCCCCCACAGGGCCTACTGGGGTGCTGGCAAGCCAAAGGGGCGTGGGGCGAGTGTTGTACTTGGCCGGCACACCACCTTTTGGGGCGTGGGAGGGATGGGACTGAACTCAGCCTGCCTTAGAAGAGTCATGGTGAAACTTCATTGGTGTTACTTTCGGCGCAAGTGCTGAGGAGCCAGACTTGGGTGGCTGGAAGTAATCCCTGAGTGTCTAAAAGGTGCTTTGTGAGTCTGTGTGGGTGTCTGGGGGGGGGTTGTCATTGTGGGGCAGGAGGGTCCCTGGTGGGAGAGTTTGCACTCACAGAATCACAGAGAGTGGGAAAGGGCTGCACAGAGACCACCTAGTCCAGCCCTCTGCCCAATGCAGGACCAGCCTAGAGCATCCCTGACAGATATTCCTCCAGCCCCTTCTTAAAAGCTGGCAGTGAAGGGGAGCTCGCCACCCCTCTAGGCAACTGATTCCACCTTTGAATCACCCTGACCGTGAAAAAGGTATTCCGTAGCATCCAGCGGATACTTTTCTGCCTGCAATTTAAACCTGTTGCTTCGGGTCCTCTCCTCCGCTGCCGACTGGAACAGCTCCTTGCCCTCCTCCAAATGACAGCCTTTCAGATATTTAAAGAGAGCAGTCATGTCCCCCCTCAGTCTCCTCTTCTCCAAACTCAACATTCCCAAGTAGTCCCTCGGCCTTTCCTCGCAGGGCTCAGTCTCCAGACCCCTGATCATCCTCGTCGCTCTCTTCTGCAGCCTCTCGGTTTTGCCCACATCAAGACTTTCCCTCTCAGAACTGCCACACTCCTGACTCTCTTTTGAAGGGTGGGCTCTGTTCAAAAGGGGGAGTCCTCCTCAGGGCCCTTCTGCCCCCCCCCAAGGCTTTTCCTGATTGCCACCGCTCCTCCCCCCCCCCGTTGTGCCCCTGCTTCTGGGGCGGAGCAGGCAGAGAGCGGAACCATCCCCCGGCCTGATGCCGGGGCTTGCCAGGGCCTGCAACCCACTTTTGAAATGTAGCTGTGGGCCGGCCAGCCTTTCTCCTGTGGTTGCCCCGGATGGTGCTGCTCTGCTAAGGGCCAAAAACAGACAATGCGTTTTGTAAGGGGTTCAGGTCCGGGTCCCTCACCTCAGTCACGTGGCGGCAGAAGAGAACTTGCTTTTAAAGCCTGGAGCAGCGGCATTGGGGGAGTTTGGTGTAGTGGTTAAGTGTGCGGACTCTAATCTGGGAGAACCGGGTTTGATTCCCCACTCCTCCACTTGCACCTGCTGATGTGACCTTGGGTCAGTCACAAGCTCTGGCACAGCTGTCCTTGAAAAAGAGCCGTTTCTGTCAGAGTTCTCTCAGCCCCACCCACCTTACAGGGTGTCTGTTGTGGGGAGGGGAAGGGAAAGGGAAAGGGGTTTGTAAGCTGCTCTGAGACTCTGAGTGAAGGGTGGGGTAGAAATCCAATCTCCTCCTCCTTAGCTGAAAGGTGCCAGTGGGGGAGAGCTGCAGGTGCTCTGGATGCTGTATGTGAAGCTCCAGTTTTATGCAAAGGGCTCTCCACTGAGTCCGTTTGGGCAGAGGAACAAGGCGTGAGGCCCCCCCCATCCCCATACGCCGTGGCCCTTAAGTCAGATCTGCTGTTCCCTGCTGTGCTGCGTGACTGAGGTGAAAGCCAGTTGGGCCGGGGGAACCCAAACGTAACCCATTCAAAAATACGTTGTGTGCTTTGGCCTGGATGTTGTGGTGAGAGTGCTGGCCCAGGGTGCCTGGGTTCGAATTCCCACCCTGCCATGGAAGCTGTCTGGGAGCCCAGAGGCCAGTCATCACGCTCTCTCCGGCTGGCCTACCCCATAGGGTTGCTGTGAGAATCCAATGGGAGAGGAGGAGGGGACTGGGTGTGCCCGTTCAGAGGAAGGGAAGGATAAGAATTTTAAAAGGGGATGGGTGGGAACCCTGGCTGGCACAGAGCCATGGCTAGCGTGAACTCACCGGTGTGCTTTTGCTTTCCGCTTCCAGTTACTTTGTGGGCATGTGCGGAGACGGCGCCAATGACTGCGGGGTGAGTCGTGTTTTAAAAGGGCTGGTTCCGGAGGAGGCAAGACTCTTGCAAAAGCAGGGCGCTCAGCTCGGCTGTGCGTTGCACACACTGGGCATTCTCTGCGGAGGCACCGCCGTGTTTGAAGCGGGGGCGGGGGTGGGGGGGAGAATGAGCAGAGGGCCAGGTTTTGGTTCACATTGGCTGCTGTATCATAGAATCATAGAAAGTTAGAGTTGGAAGGGACCTTGCAGGTCATCTAGTCCAACCCCCTGCACTCTGCAGGAGCAGAGCCGAAAGATAGCCCTACATACCTACAACATACCCGAAAGAGGGTCGTCCAGCCTCCGCTTGAAAACGTCCAGCGAAGGAGCATCCACCACCTCCCGAGGCAGACTGTTCCACTGCTCAACCACTCTGACAGTCAGGAAGTGTCTCCTGAAGAGTGACTCCATCCTGAGTTCCCTGGGTGGCTCACCGCAGATGAGACGTTTGCTGATATTGGGGAGAGGGTTGTGGGTGGGGCCTGCCCGGGGTTGCCAACCTCCAGAGGGGGCCTGGAGTTCTCCCAGGGTTACAGCTGATGTCCAGACAACAGAAGGGGAAATGGCACCTTTGGAGGGTGGAATCAAGCCCCCCGCTGAGCTCCCGGCCCTCCCCAGTCTCTCCACCCTCTCCATCCAATATCCCCAAATCTCTGCAGACTTCCCAAGCTGGAGTTGGCAACCCTGCCACCTGCCTCTGGCAACAGGAGCAGCAACACCCCCCCCCCCCCGCAACCCCCCCCCCCCCCGTAACTTCCCTCCCACAAATCCCTGGCTGATTTCCACTCATTTCCCAGACATTCCGTTCCCCATGTTCTTTCTGTGCCCTCCAAGCCGGGTCCGTGGCCAGTGCCTCCCCCCCCTCCAGTCCAGTCAGGCTGTCTCCCCTCCCTCCTGACCAACCGGAGCATCTTCCCTAGCAGTTCGGGATGCCAACAGATCAGGGGGAGACCTGTTGGGCGTGGGACTCCGCCCCACCTCTGCTTTATGAACTGGCTGCTCAGATGGACGGCCGCAGCCAGGAGGACTCTTTGGCGTGGGCCCAACGTAACGGGATGCTTTGTCCCCAAATCTGGGCCTTCTCCCCCCTCCCACCTTCAAATGGCCACATTCCTCTTCGGGAGTCACACCATGCAGGGTTCCCAAGCTCCAGATGGAGCCTGGAGATCTCTTGGCCTGGCAGTTGATCTCCCGCTGACAGGGACTAGTCCCCCTGGAGGAAACAGCTGCTTTGGAGGGTGGGCTCCATCCATGGCATCGTACCCTGATGAGGTCCCTCCCCTCCCCAAACCCCATGACCCCCAGGCTCCACCCCCTGCACATCTCCAGGAATTGGCAACCCAGCGGCTGAGGCTGGCTGAGCGTTGTGGCAAAGCTGTGGGGGGGCAGAGTCCCCCGGAGGCGGGAAGAGAGCCTGTCTGCCTGTCTGCCTTGGGGGAGAAGCCTCTTGGGGGGGGGACAGGGCCGCTGCGGTGGAATTGCTTTTGCCCCCCACCCCACCCCCTGCGGCTCTGAGCGGAGGCTTGCCTGCCTGCCTTCCAGGCCCTGAAAGTGGCGCATGCGGGGATCTCCCTGTCGGAGCAGGAGGCCTCGGTGGCTTCGCCCTTCACCTCCAGGACCCCCAACGTGGAGTGTGTGCCTGAACTCATCAGGTGAGCCCCGGTGTGTGTGTTGCGGGGGACGCATGTCATGCACAGATGTCCGGAGGGAGGGGGGCCGGGCTGGGACTCCAGGGGGTCCTACTCATCTTCTGCAATTTTGAATGCGCTACGACTTGAACGCTGAGTATTCCAAATGGCAAGTCAGACTGGGGAGTCGTAAAGAATCCTGGCTTCTTTCCTTCGAATGGATCGGGAGCCACCCACCCACCCCAGACTCCCTCGCTGGGCGAGGGCTGGGAGTGTGAGGAAGAGGCCCCTGGAATGAGGAAAACAAGTCCAGGGGCCCCCTCAAGGCTAACAAGGGGAAGGACCGTAGCTCAGAGGCTGGGCACCTGCTTGGCATGCAGGAGGTCCCTGGTTCAATCTTGGGCGGCGTCTCTCTTTGAAAGGCCCAGACTGTAAGTAATGGGAGAGAGCTCTGCTGGAGTCTCCAGCAGAGCTCTCTCCCATTACTTACAGTCTGGGCCTTTTAAAGAGAGATGCCGCCGGGGATTGAACCTACTCATCACTGACCTTGCTGGACGAAGAGCCTGATTCAGTCGAAGGCAGCCTCAGATGTGTTCGACTTTATTTCCATGGGAGCTCTTAGGGGGCCAGCCACGCTTGCTTCCCCCTTCGGTGCTGATCTGTTCCTACTCTCTCCCCACTCTGTCCGTGTATATTTTTCTACCAGACTCTTGTCTGTATCCTGAGGGGGAGAAGGGGGGCAGGGAGGGGCACCTTTGCCCCCCCCCCCCATGCACATGCACTGTGGGGCACTTCTTGCCCACGGAAGTTCCAGGTTATTGTTGCTCCCAGCGATCTCCACGGGAGTGCAGTCAGGAAGGCAAAAGGTTTCCCTCTTCCCTGGCCCGCGAGTCCTTGGGATCAGACAGGATCGTATTTGGCCCTCCCCTTAAGGCTCCACCTTTTGGCAGCCATCTTTGGGCGGGAGGAGGGAGGCGGGAGGATGGTGGGAGGGGCACAGACCCCCCTGGCTCGGAAGGTGTGGGCAGGGGGGTGGGGTGAGGACTCCGGGGCTCTCAGCCATCGCTGCCCTGTGCAGAGGAGAGGCTTCCCTTCCCCTCCGTGGCTGGGCACCAGAGCCTCCTGCCAGAGCGCTGGGCACCTCTCCGGTCCCAAATGTTAAGCTTTAATTAATAATTTATTAGTAATATTAATGTTAGCACGAGAGCCAGTTTGGTGTCGTGGCTAAGTGCGTGGACTCTAACCTGGGAGAACCGGGTTTGATTCCCCACTCCTCCACAATCAGCTGCTGGTGTGACCTTGGGTCAGTCACAAGTTCTCGCAGAGCTGATCTCTCAAGGGCAGTTCTCTCTCAGAGCTCTCTCAGCCCCACCCACCTCACAGGAGGGTGTCTGTCTGTTGTGGGGAGGGGAAGGGAAAGGAGTTTGCGAGCCGCTCTGAGACTCTGAGTGAAGGGCACGGGGTATAAATCCAATCTCCTCCTCCTCCTCTCCTTTTGATGTTGGGATGTTTTATATGGTTTTATGATTATTTAAACTGTTTACTTGTGTGTTTTTGTGCTTTGCTGTAAGCTGCCCTGAGCTGCCCTTGGCTGGGAGGGCGGGATATAACTCTGATAATAAATAAATAAGTATAAATAAATAAAACTGCAGCCGTGGCTTGAGAAGCCCCCTCCGTTTTTGAGCAAAGCTGCTCATGAAAATGTCCCCCTCCTGCCTCTGTTGGCACGTTGCGGCATATGTGCAGGAGAAACTAAAGTCCCCCCCCCATGCCGCCTGTTTCCCCGAACCTTCCAGAGGGGCCCAATTCACCAGTCTCCTGCTCCTCTTCCCCGTGCAGGCAAGGCCGGGCGGCCCTGGTGACCTCCTTCTGCATGTTCAAGTACATGGCCCTCTACAGCATCATCCAGTACCTGGGAGTCCTGCTACTCTACTGGGTAAGCCGACCCGTCCCGGGGAGCTGGGGATTCGGTTGCTCAGGGGTCTGCAGGGCGAAGGAGGGGGCTGGGCTCTGCCCTCAGGCAGGCGGGCTGCCAAGGTCCTGTTGCTACTGCACCCGCTGTCCACGGGCCAAGCAGGAGCCTCTCCTGCCACTTGGTGGTCTCTCCCCCCCCCAGCACCTCCCCTGCTCGCTCTGTCCCAGGCTTTGCAAGTGCCTCCCCAGACCCAGCCACCGGGCCCCTCAACGACGCGGTTCCTGTGCGGACACACCCACACCCACACCCACACACAAAAACACGGGGTCCAGTGAGAGGCTGTTTCCGGCATGCCTTCCGCCCAGGCCGAGCATGCCACGCCCTCCCCCCCTCCCTCTCTTTCAGCAACTCAACTCCTTTGGGAACTACCAGTTTCTGTTCCAGGACCTGGCCATCACCACCCTCATTGGAATGACCAGTAAGTGGCTCTAGGCTCTCTGGGGCACGGAAGGCGAGGAGGTGGCGGGTGAGTGCGTGGGTGGGACTCTCCGTCTCAGAGATGCCAGGAGGAGGAGAAGGAGGCCTGGCGGTCTGAGGGATCCGGGAGGTGTAAGCCAGTCCAGTCCCAGGGGCATGGCCGCCGTTCCCTCTTCAGCCTGGCAGTCGAGACCCAGTCTTTAGAATCGTAGCATGTTAGAGTTGGAACTGGGACCTTGCAGGTCATCTAGCCCAACCCCTTGCACTCTGCAGGAGCACAGCCAACAGAGAGCCCTACAGCAGACCCGAAAGAGGGTCGTCCAGCCTCCTCTGCTTGGAAACGTTTAATCTCAGAGTTGGAAGGGACCACTGGGGTCATCTAGTCCAACCCCCCTGCCAATTCTGGCTCGACAGCCCTAATATCCCCAACAAGGAGGTCTCCAGTTGCTACGTAAAAACCTCCAACGACGGAGAATCATCCACCTCCCAAGGGACACTGTTCTGGGGTTGAACAGACCTCGCCGGCAGGAATGTCTGCCCCAGAACTAGAACAGACCTCCTTTGCTGTTGTTTATATGCATTAGTCCCTTAACCCAAAGCTGAAGAGGCATTAGTCTGAGTACACCAGCTCCTTGTCACTCCACCCAGAACAGAACATGCAGAAATTTGAAGGGAGAGCTGTGCATGGATACAAAAACCTATAAGGGCCAATGCCTCTCTTGGAGGCAGCCAAAGGGGCTTCATTTTGGCATCACACAGGCCTTGTTCTCACAGAGATGGGACATTACATGCAACCGATGCTCCCTCTAAGCTGTGCAGTCTTGTGAGCAAAAATCCTACTTTGTGAGCTACTGGCATTAAAGCTGTGAGCGTGCAATTTGGCTGCTGCATCAATTTGTTTGCTCCAGAGCCCTCCTTCTCCAGCTAAGACAAAAATGGGTGAGCCAGGGGCTAAAAATTGTGAGCTAGCTCACACTAACTAAGCTTAGAGGGAACACTGCTGCCTGCAATTGGGCTGCACCCAAACGTGTCCAAATGTTTCTCTTCCCACATAAATGCCTTGTGCATGGAAAACCAGCCTGTGGCTAGACAGCTGCTCCTTGACTGCTAGCTTTTTGTCTGAGAGCCAGTTTGGCGTAGTGGTTAAGTGCGCGGACTATAATCTGGGAGAACCGGGCTTGATTCCCCACTCCTCCACTTGCACCTGGCTGGATGACCTTGGGCAAGCCATAGTTCTGACAAGAGCTGTTCTTGAAAAAGAGCCGTTTCTGTCAAGAGCTCTCTCAGCCCCACCTACATCACTGGGTGTCTGTTGTGGAGAGGGGGAGGGAAAGGAGTTTGTAAGCCGCTCTGAGACTCTGAGTGAAGGGCGGGGTATAAATTCAATCTCCTCCTCCTCCTCTTCTTCTCCTCCTCCTTCTTCTCCTTCTCCTCCTCCAATCTCTTCTTCTTCTTCTCCAGTTTGGTGTAGTGGTTAAGTGCGTGGACTCTAATCTGGGAGAACCGAGTTTGATTCCCCACTCCTCCACTTGCACCTGGCTGGATGACCCTGGGCAAGCCGTAGTTCTGACAAGAGCAGTTCTTGAAAAAGAGCCGTTTCTTGAAAAAGAGCTCTCTCAGCCCCGCCTACCTCCCAGGGTGTCTGTTGTGGGGAGGGGAAGGGAAAAGGAGTTTGTAAGCTGCTCTGAGACTCTGAGTGAAGGGCAGGGTGTAAATCCAATCTCCTCCTTCTCTTCTTCTCCTCCTCCTCCTTCTTCTCCTTCTCCAATCTCTTCTTCTTCTTCTCCAGTTTGGTGTAGTGGTTAAGTGTGCGGACTCTAATCTAGGAGAGCCGGGTTTGATTCCCCACTCCTCCTCCACTTGCACCTGGCTAGATGACCTTGGGCAAGCTGTAGTTCTGATAAGAGCTGTCCTAGAAAAAGAGCAGTTTCTGTCAAGAGCTCTTTCAGCCCCACCCACCTCAGAGGGTGCCTGTTGTGGGGAGGGGAAGGGAGAGGAGTTTGTAAGCCCCTCTGAGACACCTTTGGGTAGTGAAGGGCCATGGGGTATAAATCCAATCTCTTTTTCTTCTGGTGGGAACTTTTGGGGTAGGGGGACAGCCAGTGCCAGGAGGGCCCCCCCCCCCCGTCAGGCCAAAGTGGTCCAGCCGGAGCACAGGCTGACAACCTCCGTGCCAGCTGGGCCGCGTAGGCCTGCCGCGGTTCCTGCCTGCTGTGCCCTGCTGGGTGCCCAGCGGAGACGCAGCCCTGCCGGCTTCTCTTCGCAGTGAGCCTGAACGGCGCCTCCCGCAAGCTGGTCCCCTTCCGCCCCGCGGCGCGTCTCATCTCCCCGCCCTTGCTGCTGTCCGTGGTCCTGAACATCCTCTTCAGCCTGGCCCTGGAGGTCTGCGGCTTCGTGCTGGTGCAGCAGCAGCTGTGGTACTCCCCCGGCGACATGTTCAGGTGAGCGGCCCACCCCACCCCACCCCACCCCACCCGGGCCTTATCCATCGGGTGGGATCCGGCCACGTCTTGGGCCCGCAGCACCTTTCCTTCTCCTCTTTCACAAAGTCTCCTGGGGGGGGGGGGTGTTCCCTCTGGGTCCTCCTCCCAACTCTCTGCGTCAGGCAGGCCCGTTTCCTCTGGTGCTCCCCGGAGGAGGGAGAGACTCCACGCCTTCTCACCTCCCCGGCAAGCTCTGTCCTGCGGGAGACACCCCGCCTGCTCCTTGCTTGCTGCCCACCCCCAGTGGCTTGGCGTGTGGAGGGAAATGGGGGGGAGGCTGCCTGTGAGTAAGGGGGGGGGGAGAGGGGAAACTGATTTTGACCCTCCAGACTCCCCACTTCTCTGCCTTGTTCATCCCTGCCTGAGAGACAAGATGTGGAGCAACAGATTTAGTTGACTGGAATGTAGATTTGAGGGAAAAGATGTGGGGAAGTGCCCTCGTGGTCCAGTCAGAGCGGCAGCAGAATGAGTGCGGTTGTAGCGTTCCCGCTTTTCTGCCCGGTGGTGTCCGCTGGCTCGAGCTGCTTTTTAAATGACTTGGACATCTTTGTGAAGAACAGGTCCAACAACTGCTATTAAGGTGGACCCTCCATGGGCAGGGGCAGTGTACCTAAAGGAGCAGATGCTGGGGGCAAGCGCCGGGGAGGGGGACGGTTCTCACACCAATTTGGGGTAGTGGTTAAGTGCGCGGACTCTAATCTGGGAGAACCGAGTTTGATTCCCCACTCCTCCACTTGCAGCTGCTGGATGACCTTGGGCAAGCCATAGTTCTGTCAGAGTTGTTCTTGAAAAAGAGCAGTTTCTGTCAGAGCTCTCTCAGCCCCACCTGCCTCCCAGGGTGTCTGTTGTGGGGAGGGGAAGGGAAAGGAGTTTGTCAGCCGCTCTGAGACTCCTTTGGGTAGTGAAGGGCCATGGGGTATGAATCCAATCTCCTCCTCCTCCTCCTCCTCCTCCTCTTCTTCTTCTTCTCCGGCTTCCCAGCCTTCCCGAGGCATGTCGCTGGCCTCTGTGGGCAACGGGATGCTGGGCTCCAAGAACCTGGGCCTGATCCCACAGGGCCTTTGGGCGGGCTCTGTCCTGGGAGAAGTATTCCTGTGGGAGGCCTCTTGCCCTTGCTGCGGCCCCGAGCGGCAGCTGCAGCGGGGATCCCCGTGGGACTGAGCGCCAGCCCCGTTTCCTTTGCAGCGCCTGCTCTCCCGGGAACACGAGTCACACACGCACAAGAGCCTTCGCTGGTCTCTCCCTGGGAGCCAACGGGACAGGAAACAGCACCGGCGGGGGGGAAGAGGAGGAAGAGAGCTACCGGAGCTACGAGAACACCACCACCTGGCTCCTCAGCACCATCGACTGCCTCCTGGTCGCCATGGTCTTCTCCAAGGGGAAGCCCTTCCGACAGCCCACGCGGAGGAACTGTAAGGGGGCCGAGGCGGGTGGAGGAGGGGCCAGATCGGGGGCCATCTCCACCCGGCTCTTCAGCCGTTGGTGGCTCCCCCGTCCCCTGAGGACAGTGGTGGAACTCCCTTCCACTGGAGAGAAACAAGGCCACCTGTTCAGGTCCTCTTTTTTTGGCAACAGCCTTTGGGCCCCGGTGTTTGAGTTTGCTGAGTGGGGGGGGGGTTAACAGTACATCCCCTGTGGTCTGCTCTCATCTGGAGAGGTCCCTCTAAGCTCTTGCCGTGGGAGGTGGTCAGGGCGGGGGCAGAGCACTTGGCCGGCCTGCTGGGAGCACTTAGAGGAAGGCGGGGCCTGGTGAAAGCCGGGGAGCAAACTCAAGTAGCCCCCCCCCATCCCCAGGCAATGCTCCTTCTAAGCTGTGGAGTCTTGTGAGCAAAAATTCTACTTTGTTAGCTGCTGGCATGAAAACTGTGAGCAAGCGATCTGGCTACTGCAAAAACCAGTTTGCTCTGGAGCCCGTCCTTCCTGAGCTAATATGAAAATGTGTGAGCCAGAAGCTAAAAAACTGCGAGCCAGCTCACACTTACTCAGCTTAGAGGGAGCACTACCCCCAGGGTGAACCTCTTTTTTTTTTTTGTAGTTATTACACATAATCAAAGATTAACAAAACACAATAACCATCTCTCCAAAGATAGCTGCAAAAGAATAAGAACAAAAAAGCTGGGTAAGCAAAGGAAAAAACAAACCGAAACGTTCACAGGATTATCACCATCTGTTTGGTTTTGCGACTTCGACAAGACGTCGCAGCTGCTCCGCCCCTTTGGTTCCTTCATTTGTCAGCTGGCTTGTTTCTAAAGATCCCCAGTAGCGAGTGGGGGACGAACCGTGGTTGTGTGTGCCGTGTTCCCTCTAAGCTGAGTTAGTGTGAGCCAGCTCACAGTGTTTCAGCCTCCGGCTCACATTTTGTCTTAGCTCAGGAAGGGTGGCTCCAGAGGAAACTGATTTATGCAGCAGCCAAACTGCTCGCTCACAGCTTTGATACCAGTGGCTCACAAAGTAGAAATTTTGCTCACAGGACTCCACAGCTTAGAGGGAGCACTGTTTGAGCAAAGGTAGATGTGGCTTCCAGGTGGGCTGAAGAGCATGCCAGGGCTGGCAGGCAGCTCTGAGAGCCAGTCTGGTGTAGTGGATAGGAGCATGGATTCTAATCTGGGAGAACCATGTTTGATCCCCCCACTCCTCCATATGCAGCTGCTGGTGTGACCTTGGGTCAGTCATAAATTCTTTCAGAGCTGTTCTCTCAAGGGCAGTCCTCGAGAGAGCTCTCTCAGCCCCACCTCCCTCACAGGGGGTGTCTGTTGTGGGGAAGGGCAGGGAAAGGAGTTTGTGAGCCGCTCTGAGACTCCCGAGTGAAGGGCGGGGTATGAATCCAATCTCCTCCTCCTCCTGAGCCTGGGGAGGGCGGGGAAGGACTTTGGGGAAGGACGTCAGTGGGGGGCCCTGCCACGGAGTCCATCCTCCCAAGCAGCTGCTCTCTGCCTTTCTTCCTCCTCCAGATGTGTTTGTCCTCACGTTGGTGGTGCAGCTGGCCGTCTGCCTCTTCTTGCTCTTTGCCAGCTTGGATGAGCTCTATGCCCGGATGGAGGTGAGTGGCACTCGGACTCCAGGAGGCGGGTCTTCCTCCCGTGGGACTCCGGAAGGGGCTGCTGGCCCTGGTGTGGCTCGAGGCTTCTCTCCCAAGGAGTCCGGCCTGAGGGAGGGGCTCAGTGTGCCCCAGGCTCCGTCCCCTAGGCAGGAAATGCGTGGGAGGGGGGATTCCAGCCCAGGGGTCAGCAGAGCCCCTCCCCATGGCCATCTCTGCAGTGAACTGGTCCCAGGAATGCTGCTTCCTTCGTGACGTGGCTTGGCTCACTCACCTGAGTTGTGCGACACATTTCTGGCGCCGTTCCTGCTGCTCTCTGATCGTGGCCTAGAGCTCAGCCTAGGATGGGTTTGGGATTGGTACGTTCCTTCTGGGATGAGTGAGTGTGAGCTAGCTCACAGTTCTTTAGCCTCCGGCTCGCACATTTTTGTCCTAACTCAGGAAGGAGGGCTCCAGAGCAAGCTAATTTGTGCAGCAGCCAGATCGCTCGCAGCTCACACCTTTAATGCTCAGTCACAGGGGAGAATTTTTGCTTACAAGGCTCCACAGCTTCGAGGGAGCCTTGGTAGCACCTCATGGGCTGGAAGTGGGAGCAGCTGTCTTTGAGCAATACACAAATGCATCATCTGAACCGGGAAGGAAAAGGTTCACCGATGTGGTTTCCCCAAAATCCAGTTGTCTCATGGACACCTCCCCCCCCCCACAAATCTCAGCAGCTAACATTTTAATTTTATCTTAACAGTGTTCCAGCTGAGAGAGCTCAGAATATCCTGGTGACTTTCGTTCAATTTGCCATTTACCGGGTGCTGCTCCCAGGGACAGCCCTTGGCAATCTGGTTGAGGCTTTCCTACAACCGCCCTATGAGGCGGGCCATTGCTGCTTCCGTTTTCAGACGTGAAGCCCTGAGGCAGTGTGACCCCCCTCAGGCAGGGGTCTGCCCAAGCCCTTCTCTGAGGTGGGATTTGAAGCCCTCCCGCTCCGCCGGCTGGGCGGATTCTCCCAGGGCAAAGGGTGGCCGGGGGACTCCAGCGGCGGTCCCCTCCTGGCACCTCGGCCCGGCCTTCTCACCAGCACGCGGTCCAGAGCTGGATATCCTGAAGCAGCAGAGGCCAGTCCTCCCAGAAGGCCCCTCGCCCGGAATGCCCCAGAAAAGGCCATGTGGCAGGCAGGCAGGCTTGCCAGCCCCCAGGTCATCTATCAAAATGAGAGCTCGCGGGAGGAGATCGTATCAATGTAAAAACACTCCGTGAATGAATTACGAACAAAAGCAGAAAGATTGTATTGTGCAAAACAATTCAAACCGTTTTAAACCTTTGTTAAATTTCAACAAACCCTTATATGTTCTTAAAGAGCTAGGGTCAAAAAGTACTTGATACAAAGGGAAAACTCTAAATGAAGTCCACAAATCCTTTGTATAAAGAACTTAAGGAGAACAAAGGTTCTACGTCTTGCAGGAGTAGAAGAAGAAGAAGAAGAAGAAGAGATTGGATTTATTCCCCTTGCCCTTCACTACCCAAGGGAGTCTCAGAGGGGCTTACAAACTCCTTTCCCTCCCCCTCCCCACAACAGACAGACACCCTGGGAGGCGGGCGGGGCTGAGAGAGCTCTGATAGAAACCGCTATTTTTCAAGGACACCTCTTGTCAGAACTACGGCTTGCCGAAGGCCATCTAGCCAGGTGCAAGTGGAGGAGGAGTGGGGAATCAAACCCAGTTCTCCCAGATTAGAGTCTGTGCACCTAACCACGACACCAAATTGGCTATACATGGCTGGCTTCACTGCCACGTTCATGTTCTGCTTCTTCAGATAGCTGATACTCTTTAGCTGTGAAAATATACTTCTATGTCACATCCACTATATTTTAACATATTTACTACATGCTATGGTGCTGGAGAAGACTCCTGAGAGCCCCTCCTTGAACTGCAAGGAGACTGAAGTAGTCAATCCCAAAGGAAATCAACCCTGACTGTTCCCTGGAAGGCCAGAGACTGAAGCTGAAGCCCAAAGACTTTGTCCACCCAATGAGAAGGGAGTACTCATGGGAGAAGAAGACCCTGATGCTGGGAAAGATTGAAGGTCAAAGAAGACGGGGACGTTAAAAGATGAGATGGTTGGACAGTGTCATCGACGCAATGAACATGAAATTGAGCCAACTTCAGAGGACGGCGGAAAACCAGAAGGCCTGGCGTGATCTGGTCCATGGGGTCGCGAAGAGTCGGACTCGACTGTGCGACTGAACAACAACAAATATGTTATAGTATAGTGGATGTGACATAGAGGTATATTTTCAGTTTCACAGCTGAAGTTTCACAAGATAATCTTTCTGATTTTGTTCGTAATTTGTTGACGGAGTGTCTTTACGTTGATACAGCCTCCAGGTCATGGCGGGAGATCTCCTGGGATTATAACCGGTCTCCCGGTTACAGGGATCAGTTTCCCTGGAGAAAATGGCTGCTTCGGAGGGTGGACTCTGTGGCATTGTGTCCCCCCCCAGTTCTCCCCCCCTCCCCAGACCCCACCCTCCCCACGCTCCACCCCACCCCCAAAATCTTCAGGAATTCCCCAGTCTGGAGGAGACATTTCAAAGTGGGTGGGTGGAAGGTCCCAGTCCCGGGCGCCCCTCACCCAGCTCCTTGTGCGCTCAGCCTAGACACCTTCACCGGCCCCCGTGCTCCGTCCTCCCACTCTGTGACCACCTTCCCCCTTCCCTTCCCCCAGCTGGTGTGCACCCCCCTGGCCTGGAGGATCGCCCTGCTGGTCATGCTGATGGTCACCTTCGTCGTCTCCTTCACTGTGGAGGTGAGTAGACACCGCCTCTTCCGTTTCCAGTCCCGGTGGGTGGAGGCGCTGGGTCTGCCTCCGAGGGGGGGGGGAGAGCAGCAGCAGGAGGGGACCCCTCCCAGGGGGGGCATCTCTCTGGTGCCCAAACTGGACAGGAGGACGGTGCCAGTTATGGGGATCAGCCAGGACAGAGTGGTTTTAGTATGATTCAGAACATTTTCATGCCACCTTCCAATCTGATCAGGGCCCGTGCGGCAGCGAACATTAAGACGTTTAAGCAATTAAAAGTACAGTTAAAAGTATAAGACAATTCAATGGCGAAGGATGTGGAGGGAGGGAGATGGACGGGTCGCCCTGGGGAGGGAGTCCCAGAGTCCTCGGCTGTCTCTGCCACCCGTGTCTGTTCAGGCCAGGGGGCTCCTCGCCCTCCGCAACAGGCCTCCCCGTCTGTTCCTTTGCCCGTGCGGATGTCTGGGCCCACGGCAGCCAGAGCCTGTTCCCGCCCCTTTCCTGGAACTGCCCTCGTCTGTCTCTGGCTGCTGGGTCCTGATGACTCCCAGGCGCTTCTTTGCCTCTGTGATCTAACAGGGTCAAGCTAACAAATAAATTCTTCTAAAAACACAAACATTTATTATGGTGTACACATAAATAAAACATAAGGTAAAGGTAAAGGTTCCCTTGCTCGAAAGCCAGTCGAATCCGACTCTGGGGTTGCGGTGCTCATCTCCGTTTCAAAGCCGAAGAGCCAGCGCTGTCCGAAGATGTTTCCGTGGTCATGTGGCCGGCATGACTAAACACCAAGGCGCACAGAATGCTGTTACCTTCCCACTGAAGTGGTACCTCTTTATCTACTTGCAATTTCTTGCTTTCGAACTGCTAGGTTGGTAGGAGCTGGAACTAGAGACAGGAGCTCACTCCGTCATGCGACCCACTCTGGTCTCGAACTGCTGAACTACCGACCTTCCACAGCCTGCAGTTCAGCGTCTTAACCACTTGATCCACCGCAGCTCCACAAATAAAACATACATAAGGTTAAAAGAAATAGTTCAAATATCAAACAAAGCTTATAACATTCAGAGTTGCTAGTTATACATGTCCAATTGATGGGTACAGCTTTTGGCCAATAGATCATACGTGTTTCGGCCCCTTCGGGCCTTCCTCAGTGGTCAATATTCCTATTGTACAATAGCACACATCCAGAAATGAATGTATAAGCAATTTTTCTTAGAACCAGGTGTTGCTTTCTCATATGCTTTGCAGTTGCTAAAAGTTTGCATAATAGGCCCTGGATAGTAACTGCACAAGTTCTCCAAATTATTCTGGTAACGAACATCCCATTCGTCAGGATGTGTGTCACTTCCACCAAAGGTAGTAGTCAAGTTGGAGAATTTGCACAGCTCATACCTATGGGCCACTATACAAACTGGTAGCAAATGCAAAGCATATAAGAAAGCAACATCTGGTCATATATATATACAAGTGGGGGACCCGCGATACTCGCGGGAGAGGGGGAGCTCCACACCTATGAGGAAGAGGAGGAAGCAGCAGGAGGAGGTAAGTTCCCCCCCATCCCGCCGGTTCTTCCGTCTCCTCCACCCCCCTCCACCCCCTGGCTCGA
>NW_015164676.1:576248-595080 GCF_001447785.1 Gekko japonicus
GATTTAGCGATCCGCACTCCGGGGGCAACTTGGCTATTAGATATATAGATACAAAATTCTTTATGCATGTATTTCTGGATGTGTGTCACTGCAAAATAAAGAATATTGGCCACTGAGGAAGGCCCAAAGGGGCCGAAACGCGTATGGTCCTTAGGTCACAAGTTTTACCCATCAATTGGACATGTATAACTATCAGCTTTGATGCTATAAGCTTTAAGAGTCTGAGTCAGTTGAAAATTTTTTCAACTTTTTTTATTTTTGTGCACACGTGGGGACTGGCCCACGTGTGCACAAACCTCCCCCGCCCCCCCAGCTGCCCCCGGAGCGCCGATTTAGCGATCCGCACTCCGGGGGCAACTTGGCTATTAGATATATAGATACAAAATTCTTTATGCATGTATTTCTGGATGTGTGTCACTGCAAAATAAAGAATATTGGCCACTGAGGAAGGCCCAAAGGGGCCGAAACGCGTATGGTCCTTAGGTCACAAGTTTTACCCATCAATTGGACATGTATAACTATCAGCTTTGATGCTATAAGCTTTAAGAGTCTGATATTTTGACTATTTCTTTTAACCGTATGTATGTTTTAGTTTTGTGTACACTCAAATAAATATTTGCATTTTTTAATATGATTGATATGTTAGCTTGACCCTCTTAGATCGCAGCAGCTACATTTCGGGTTGCGTTTCCTTCCCGCCCCCTTTTGGTCTGGGCTTCTTTGCCTCTTCCAGGGGGCGCCGTGTTCCAGTCAGCCTCAGTGGCGGCAGCGGCTGGAGCGGATGAATCTGCAGGGGCCCATTTCAGCCGCTGAGACCGAGAGCGGAGGGAAGCTGGGTGTGCACCCAGAGGCTGCTCTGCTGCAGGCAGGGCACCACGAGGCGGGTGGAGGGGGCTGCCCAGAGGGTTTTCAAGGCCAGAGACATCCAGAGGCGGTGGGCCATGGCCTGCCTCTGCGTGGCGACCCTGGACTTCCCGGGTGGTCTCCCCTCCGAGTGCGACCCAGGCCTGACCCTGCTGAGCTTCCCAGAGGTGATGCCATCCCGCTGTCCAGGGCAGGGCAGAAGACGTCCAGAGGCGGTGGGCCCTGGCCTTCCCCTGCATAGCAGGTCCTCTGGACTTCCCGGGTGGTCTCCCCTCTGAGTCCTCCTAACCAGGGCCGATCCTGCTTAGCGCCCAAGAGCTGAGGAGACCAGGTGAGCCTGGGCCATCCAGGTGAGGGTGGTTACCATGACAGGAAACAAAAAAGGGAAAGATGGAACCCGCTCTTCAGCCTTCAGGTGAGGGGAAGCCCCCTCCTCCCCCACTGCAGCTCCCCCTGGCGCCCCGCTCCTCTCCAGTCTCCTCTGGCCTCCTCCCGTCCCCCTGGGCCTCTCTGTTCCTGGTGCTGGGCTCCTCCAGAGCTCCGGCCTCCCTCCCTTCCCGGCTTTTCTCTCCCAGAAACTGGTGGTCGAGAACCGGGCCCTGTGGCGGTGGCTGAAGAGGGTGCTCGGCTACCAGTCCTCCAGCGCGTACCAGAAGCTGAGGAGGGCCGTGGAGGAGGACCCGGCCTGGCCCCCCCTGGGCAAGAAGGACTTCTCCGACTCCGTGGCCCTCTCCGTGGGATGCCGGGAAGCCTACGCCAACCCAGTCTTCGAGAGCCACGAGGAGTCCCAGTCGGGGCTTGACCCCTAAGGCCAGGCCACCACATCCCGGCCTAACTTTCTCCTCTTACCACCAGTGGAAGGAAGGGGGACTGTGCGTGGTGACACACTGCCACGTGTGGCGTCGCCATTGGAGAACGGGACGAGACCAGGAGGGATCGGGGTTCCGAGCCCTGCTTGCCCTGAAGTTTACCGGGTGCCTAGAGCCAGCCCCTCTCTTTCTCAGCTTAGCCTACCTTACAGGGCTGTTGTGAGGATAAGTCAGAGGAGGAGGAGGGGGGGAGTCATTTATGCTGCACTGAACTTCTTGGAAGGAAGGGCAGGGTAGGAAGGTAATAAATCAGCCCCCCCCCCATGCCTCAAGTCCTGCTGCGCAGACTTGGCCTGAAGAGGGCAGCGTTTCCTTCCTGTTCCTGGCTGGAAGGGCCCGATCCAGGGCCAAGCACTGATGGTTGCTGCTTTCTGACCACTGAGCCTATGACGTCTTTCCTCTGCCGTGGCACGGGGCAGGGGGAGGACAATTAGAGGTCATTTATTTCTTGGAGAGGGGAAAACAACACACACACACCCCGAGACTGCCAGGCACTTGAAGACTGAGTCAGGTTCCTTGTTTCCCCCCCGTGTTGTATCCTTGATGCTGAGATCTGGAACACTTGCACTAAACTGCCCCTGCGAGGAGACGAGCAGTGCAGCGGACGGCATGTCTGTTGTGGAACAGGGGGGGGGGCTGAGTTCAAATCCTCCCTCCGCTAAAGAATTCGCTGGGCGACCTTTGGCCAGGCATGAACTCTCCGCATAACCTACCTCACAGGGTTGTTGTGAGGACAAAGAGGAGGGGGCATTTCTGTCAATGTGATTTCTCGAAGGAAGAGCAGCAAATGAATAGACGGATCTCTTCGGAGTCTTGCACAAAAAGAGACACTTGTATGTAAATATTTTAAACAGAATAAATGAAGAGGTCCAAAGACTCCCAAAGCAAGAGCCGTCTTGGAAACACACGGCAGCTGAACGAATCCGGCACCAATCGGGCCACGGGAAAGGGAGTGCCGGAGCAATCTGAGCGTGTCGATCTGGGGCCAAACCCAGCCCTTGCTTTGCTTTGTACCCTGGGCAACCTGTGTAGCGGTGGAGGGCAGGTGCTGTGCCACACCAGTGCCCCTCCTGAAGACGCTGCCTTCGTTCTTCAAACTGGACCAGTCCAGATCTCGAGGGCAGGGGTGGGACATGCCGGGGCCCCTGAAGGGACCACACCCTCGAGGTTAGATTACTGCAGCACACCCAGTGCGGGGGCTGCCCTGGAAGACACCAAAAACACCACCGCCTTCTCCTGGTTCGGAGCCCGGGACGACCAACGACTGCGCGTTCCGTTCCAGGGGCTGCCAGCCCTTGCCTTCGTGAGAGTTCCTCCTGAGTAATGGGAAGGTATCCTGCGCTGCTTGGCCATCCCCACCTGGCCTGGCACCAAGTCCCCTCCTCTGCCGGAGTAGAAATGAAGCTGTCGGAGCTAAGCAGCGCAGAGAAAAATCCCACGAAATCAACTTTTCCTCCTGAAGATCTGGAGAAGATCTCTTAGTGATGACTTCCTGGCTCCGCCGCAGCTGGCGAGCCCCCGGCTGCTCTCCCAGAACCTGTCGGAGCTTCTCGCTCTACCCTGACCGCCGGCGGCAGCTCTCCAGGTCCTCAGGCAGAAAAGGTCTTTCCGTCCACCCAAGAGCTCATCCCTACCCCCCCCCCCCCCCCCCCCGATGCCGGGAATGGCTGCCAGGAGCTTCTGCGTACCAAGAGAAGAAGAAGAGAAGAGATTGGATTTATACCCCGCCCTTCACTCAGAGTCTCAGAGCGGCTTACAAACTCCTTTCCCTTCCCCTCCCCACAACAGACACCCTGTGAGGTGGGTGGGGCTGAGAGAACTCTGACACAAACTGCTCTTTCAGGAACAGCTGTGCCAGAGCTTGTGACTGACCCAAGGTCACATCAGCAGGTGCAAGTGGAGGAGTGGGGAATCAAACCCGGTTCTCCCAGATTAGAGTCCGCCCACTTAACCACTACACCAAACTGGCACCAAGTGTTTGCTCCACCACCGAGACACGCCCTAGTTCCCTGAGCTTGTCTGTTGACCGGACTCCGCTAATAAGAACATGTTACTCGAGTAGTAACAGTTTGGTGTAGTGGTTAAGTGCGCAGACTCTAATCTGAGAGAACCGGGTCTGATTCCCCACTCCTCCACTTGCACCTGCTGTATGACCTTGGGCAAGCCGTAGTTCTGTCAGAGCTGTCCTTGAAAAAGAGCAGTTTCTGTCAGAGCTCTCTCGGCCCCACCTGCCTCACAGGGTGTCTGTTGTGGAGAGGAAGAAGGGAGAGGAGTTTGTAAGCCGCTCTGAGACTCCGAGTGAAGGGCGGGGTATAAATCCAATCTCTTCTTCTTCATCTTCTTCTCCTTCTTCTTCTTCTTCCTCCTCCTCCACTTGCACCTGCTGGATGACCTTGGGCAAGCCGTAGTTCTGATAACAGCAGTCCTTGAAAAAGAGCAGTTTCTGTCAGAGCTCTCTCAGCCCCACCCACCTCACAGGGGGTGTCTGTTGTGGGGAGGGGAAGGGAAAGGAGTTTGTAAGCCCCTCTGAGACTCCCTTGGGTAGTGAAGGGCCATGGGGTATGAATCCAATCTCCTCCTCCTCCTCCTCCTCTTTGGTTCTAAAGGGTTTTTTGCACTAGGGACCACCTTGTTCCCAGGTTCCATTCAGGGTTCTGGTTCTTACCGGGAAGCCCTTCCTGGCCTGGGAGGCACATCCTGAGAGCCAGCAGCATGAAAAGGGGGTTCAAATGACTGACTAGGATGACCCGGGTTTGAATCCCCACTCCTGCCATGGCAGCTTGCTGGGTGACCTTGGATCAGTCACACCCTCTCAGCCTAACCTACCTCCCAGGGTTGTTGTGAGGGGGAAAAATAGAGGAGTGGAGAAGCAGTGTTCCCTCTAAGCTGAGTTAGTGTGAGCTAGCTCACAGTTTTCTAGCCTCCGGCTCACACGTTTTTTTCTTAGCTCAGGAAGGAGGGCTCCATAGCAGACTAATTGATGGAGCAGCCCAATCGCTCAAAACTCACAGCTTTAATGCCAGGAGTAGCTCACAGGGGAGAATTTTTGCTCACAGGACTCCACAGCTTAGAGGGAGCATTGGAACGTAAGCCAGTTTGGGTCCCAACAGGGGAGAAAGGAGGGGGATAAATGAAGTCAATAAAAGTAAATGAAGTGAACACGAATGAATAGAATGAATAAAATGAAATGAGATAAAGCTCTGCCTCTCCTATGCAGGGCTGGAGGCAACTTGCTTGTTTCCCTCCCAGCCTTTCCTCTGGGCTGTCCCTTCCAGGAGAAGGATTCGGTCTCCCTCCGCTCAGGGCCCTGCCTGCTGCGGCCCCGGGCTTTGTGGGGCACTCGCCCCTCAGCTGATCTAGCAGCACTCGGCTCCCTCACTGGGGATCCGGAGGCATTTCATCTTGCCTCTTGGGCCGTTTGCACCACGTTTTGAGGTGGACCTTGTCTGAACTAGAAGGACACCACCTGGTCTTTTTGCAATCGGTCCCCCTGATGCCCAGTTTGTGTTTTGCCCTGTCTCCATGTGGGCCTGGCGGAGCAGCAACATTCCAATACTCCAGCATTGCAGAGCTGGGGCTTCCCCAGCCACGGAGCTCACTCGCCAGGCTGGCTTGTCACTCGTTTTGCTCTCGAGTAGCTGGCTGTGAATGCGAATGCTGAGCAGGCGTTGGCCCAGAGAGGCACGCTTGGTGGTGAGTCACCCGGCGGCTTGTTTGTGCTCAGGTGTGAACGAAGTCGGCCCCCGGCTGCCGAGCAGGATCATCCCCAACGTGCCTCCTCTTTCCAGCAATCCTGATGGCGCAAGGCTCCAAGACGTGGGATGTCTTGTTCCTGCCCAGCGTGGGTGGAAGGAGGAGGGCGGGTGGACGAGAGTGAAAGAGCTGAGTCAGACTTTTGGTCTGCCGGACACTTTCTGTCCGGCCGGGGCCTCCAAACCCTCAGCCGGGGGTGGGGTGGGACTCCTGCCTCGCCTGCAAGAGCTGTCCCTGGATCTCTGCTGGATAAGCAGGTGTCCCCTTACCTGATGGCTACAGCCTTGTGTGAGGGTGACATTCATGTGGGGATCGGTCACTCCAGGAGCTTTTGGCATCCCGGGGAGGGCCAGTGTGGCACGGCACACAGAGTTCTATTGATTTCCTTATATCCCGCTTTCTCCCAAAGCATGGTGCTCAATCCCACCCCCCCCCCCCCCAGGCTCATGGGGTGACCCCCGGGCCTTTCACTCTCCTAAACCCAGCTCGAAGAATTCCTGTCCCGTCTCAAGTGCGACTGAACAACGTCAAAGTTTCCTGAATGAACCAGGTGGTTTAGAGCGGTCCCAGTCTGCTCTCATGCCTGGTGACGGACGACATGTGGCTTCTGGTGCCGTCAGGCACGGGATCCTTCCGGGACTGGGGGGGGGGCGCTGTTCTGCGGTGGTTCTGGCCTTCCCTCGAGGGCACGTTTCAGAGGTCGGTGCCCGCAAGGCTCCATCTTGTCCCCCGCGCTTCTCAATGTCTTTGTCAAGCTGCCAGGAGAGGTCAGCCACAGACTGGGGCTGAGTCGCCACCAGTCTGCAGACGACACTCCACTCCATCTTGTGCTGCCCGCAGATCCCAGGGAGGCCGTGGAAACTGTGAACAGGTGCCAGCGGTGGCCGTTTGGGGTCGTGGTGAAGTCCAGGCGGACTCTCATCTGCGAGGACCGGGTTGGATGCCCCACGCCTCCTCCGCTTGCACCAGAGCCGTAGCTCTGACAAGAGCTGTCCTTGAAGAAGAGCCGTTTCTGTCAAGAGCTCTCTCAGCCCCACCCACCTCACAGGGTGTCTGTTGTGGGGAGGGGGAGGGGAAGGAGTTTGTGAGCCGCTCTGAGACTCCTTTGGGTAGTGAAGGGCCATGGGGTATAGATCCAATCTCCTCTTCTTCTTCTTCATCCCCCCCAATCAGTAAGTCCCTCTGCCCACCAGCTGATTAGGGGACCCCCCTCCCATCCCTTCCCCTCCCCACAACAGACACCCTGTGAGGGAGGTGGAGCTGACAGAGTTCTTGGCAGAAACTGCTCTTTTTTCAAGAACAGCCCTCGTCAGAACTATGGCTTGCCCAAGGTCATCCAGCAGCTGCAAGTGGAGGAAGAAGAAGAAGAGATTGGATCTATACCCCATGGCCCTTCACTATCCAAAGGAGTCTCAGAGCGGCTCAGAAACTCCTCTCCCTCCCCCTCCCCACAACAGATACCCTGTGAGGTGGGTGGGGCTGAGAGAGCTCTTGACAGAAACAGCTCTTTCTCAAGGATAGCCCTGAGAGAACTATGGCTTGCCCAAGATCATCCAGCAGCTGCATGTAGAGAAGGAGTGGGGAATCAAACCCGGTTCTCCCAAATTAGAGTCCGCGCACTTAACCACGACCCCAAACTGGATGCCTAGGCTGGTGATGCAGTGGCATAACTGGCCCAGCCCCCCCGCTACCCATAAGCCCCTCCCCCCCACCCCCGCCTGTTGTCAGGAGGGACCTGAGCACTTGAAGTCCCCATGCCAGGTGCAGCACTGTCTCATGAGAACAGTGGGCTCTCCTCATCTCCTGTCTGCCTAGCTTAAGCCAGGACCAGACACAGAGGCCATGTGGCCGTGGGGCTTCCTCCCTCCGCGGAGTGGTGCCATTTCTACAGGGTTCCAGGGGTCGCTGTTAGGCCTGCGTGCCCCAGGGCGTGGGTGGGTTTTGCCGAATAGCACCCTCTGAGTCAGGTGGGGAGAAAGGCGCCAGGCATGGGTGAGGGTTGGAGCGCCTTCTTCATGTTCGCGGGGCTCCTGATCCTGGTGGGCTGCTGCATGCACAGGAGCTGAGGAGAAGTCATGACTCCCGGCCAGGTAACTCTGTTACCCGTCTGAGAGAGGTGGGTGGCCAGACCCAACTGGCGCACTCCGAGTCCAGGTACCAAAGAGCTTACTTGGACTCCCTCACTGGACAAGGGAGCAGGGAAGGCGGGGGCTCTCTCCCGTGCAACAACCCCCCCCCATTCTGTGGCAATCTTTCAACCAAACACACCTTTTGGGGATTTGCACCACATCCTGCATCCAGTCCTGCCACCACAATTGCTTGGCCTCACTTTGGCCAACAAGCCCCACCCCCTGCTCCCAGCAGCTCTCAGTCAGAGCAAGAAGCAGCCAGGTAAGTTGCAGACCCCTCCCCTCACCCCCTGGCCCAAAACAGTCCAGTGGCACCTTTTAAGACCAAGTTTTATTCAGGTAGAAGCTCTCCCTCCTCTGTGAGGGCAGATCTGCACGTTCTCCCCCTCCCAATAGCTAGCAGTCCAAAACAGTCCAGTTGAGCCTGAGCGGTGGGTGTTGCCTCTGACACACTTCCCGTGATGTCAGGGGGCGTGGTGTATGCAAATAAGTTATGCTAATGAGTTATGTTAATGAGCTCCTGCTCTTTTTCTGCGAAATGACCCCTGAGTAATATAACTTTGTCACCTGCCCATGACGTGGCAAGCGTCTTTAAACAAATGTAAAAGCTAGCCAAGAGCACACAAAAAACCCTGTATAATTAGCAAGCTGATTTCTTTGATTTTGGCATTGCAGAGGAAGAAGGTACACTCTGCGTACCGGTTGGGGAATTTGGGGGTGGTGGTAGAGTCCAGGAAGGGTGGGGCTTGGGGAGGAGACAGACCTCCAGCTGATCTCTGCAGTCTGGAGATCAGTTGGGATTCCTCACTGGAACCTTCTTTTTTTGAAACTTATTGGATATCTTTTGAACATCGTCCCATCTCATACTCTTGCAACAGGTAATGATAGCTTAGAAGAAAGAAATATGTCAAAAGTGAAGCCTTGGGTAAAAAAAGAAATAAATGTCAGAGGGCACACGAAACGTCTGCATGGGTGTCTTCTTTCTAGTAGGGCAGGTTCCAGGTGTTCCTGGGGCTTGGGCAATGGAGTGCAACTGAGTCACCTTTCCCCTTTGGTCTAGCCCCTCCCTCCCTCCCTCCCTCCCTTCCCCACTCTCCTTCCCATTGCAGTCTGCATATCCTGGGTGGAGAGAAATCATACAACATTGTGCTTTCTTGGGTACCTTGCATTACTTTTCTGTAAAACCAGAAAGAAGAAAATATGCCTTCTGTCATTTTATACGGAGTGCTATTCACATACAATTGGCACTATTTGTATAAAAGAAGAGAAGAAGAAGGAGAGAAGAAGAGGAGATTGGATTTATGCCCCACCCTTCATGCGGAGGCTCACAAACTCCTTTCCCTTCCCCTCCCCACAACAGACACCCCCTGGGAGGTGGGTGGGGCTGAGACAGTTCCGAGGACTGCCCTTTCAAGAACAGCTCTTGTCAGAACAATGGTTTGCCCAAGGTCATCCAGCCAGGTGCAAGTGGAGGAGGAGTGGGGAATCAAAGCCGGTTCTCCCAGGTTAGAGTCCACGCACTTAACCACTACACCGAGCCATACAAATATTGTTCCGGAGGAAACTTGGTCTCAGGGTCCACAGAAAAGTTTCTTCAATCTCTTTATCCGAAGTGAGGAGCTCAATTCACGTCCATCCAGAATGTTTAAGCGGCTGAAGCATTCCTGCATACTGAAGCTTTTCATTTGGAACCAGCCAGTAGAAATAAAGGGATGTGATTTTATCACTCGGCACTGGATCAAAGGAGCCATAACTTAGCTAATACAAGAAAGAAACTTATTTTTAATACTGAGAAATGAATCGCTCCAGTAAAGCAGGAGTTATGTCTTTGATGCAACAAATAGCACAGTTGTTAGACTCCTGAGGCAATCAGTTCCCAACAATGTTCATTCAGAGAAGTGGTGTTTATTGAGACAGAAGTGCTACAGGTATCATAACTGTTTCGTGTTAGAACTAAAGAGAAAGCGCGAAAAGGACATAGATATACATAACTCAAAGGGGTCCCTTGATGGGCCCAGCCAATCAGGTAGAAGCCCGCTAAAGTAATGGGTAACATTTCCCAGGAGAAAGACTACACCAGGCACTCAAGGTCATATAGCAGAGAAGACAGATAATAAATCCAGTGTAGGCACAGCAGAAACGAAACATCATTCCAAAGCATCCCCCTCCCCATCTACATGACAGCCAGGCAGGAGGCCTAGCTGACATTTTGCCCCCCCCCCCAAGATCTCACCCACCAGGCTTAGAAGGATACAGTTTGTGAAATGCACACACAAGTTTAGAAGAAGAAGAGATTGGATTTCTACCCCGCCCTTCACTACCCAAAGGTGTCTCAGAGCGGCTGACAAACTCCTTTCCTCTCTCCCCCCCACAACAGAAACCCTGCGAGGTAGGTGGGGCTGAGAGAGCTCTGACAGAAACTGGCTCTTTTTCAAGAACACCTCTGACAGAACTATGGCGGAGCTCTTTCCAGAACCTAGAAACAAGTTGGGCCCCTCTGTCAGATATTATTTTACTAGGAATTGAATGCGGTCTCACTATATGATGCATGGACAGCTTAGCTAGTGCTTTGGCGGTGGGTAGCTGTTTACAAGGGATGAGATGTGCCTGCTTGAAAAAGAGATCCTCCACCACCCAGATCAGAGTATGTCCTTTACTAGGGGGTAGGTCCGTAATAAAATCCATAGATATGACCTTCCCGGGGGCAACTAGGAGTCTTCAGGGGCCATAAGGGGCCAGTCTCTGTTTTCCCATCAAACAAGTTTGGCACGACCCCACATATTGAGAAATGTCAGTCCGCATGTGCAGCCACCAAAACTGCTGTCGGAGGAGGTGCAAAATCTTTTGAAAACCAAAAGCTTGGATTTGTGCCCAAAGTGCAAAACCTCACCCTGCAGGGCAATGGAGACATACAATTTGTCCCCCCCCCCCAAGACCAGCAGCCATTGGGGTTTTGCTGGAGAGTGGAGTCCTTGCCAAGTTCTTTGGTATCTGCATCAGTGAAAGCGTCTTTGAATTTAGCAATCCATGGATCCCCCTCCCCTCCTGTTTCAGTCTTAGGGCAGCTGCCTGTTGTCACTGCGCTGCCCACTTGGGAGGGGGTGAACATGGAGTCCACTACCTCCTCCTCCCTCTGACTGGCATGCTGAGGGAGGCAGGACATCATGTCATCAAGGAAACTGGAATTCCCAGGGAGGTGGAGAAGGGTGAAATGAAACTTAGAGAAGAACTCCACCCATCGGAGTTGTTTAGCATTCAGATTTCGAGGAGTGCATAACGCCTCTAAGTTTTTGTTGTCTGTCCATACCTCAAACTACCCTTGCCCCCTCCAACCAATGCTGCCAAGTGGTCAGGGCCAACTTGATGGCTGCTGCCTCCTTATCCCAAACCACCCAGTTGCGCTCAGTAAAATTGAACTTCTCAGACACATAAGCCAGGGGGTGGAGTTTCCCATCGTCTCCCTTCTGCAGGATGCCCCCCCCCCCCGCAACATCCAAAGTGTCCACCTGGACCACAAACAGTTTATTGTAATCGGGGTGATGTAAAATGGGTTCAAAGGTAAACAAGTCTTTGAACCTATCAAAGGACTGTTGGCACTCCGGGGTCCAGTTCAGCTTGGCACTGAGCCTAGTACTCTCCGGCCCCCTCCCTTTAGTCTTTAATAAATCCATCAGGGGCAAGCTCACGTGAGCAAAGTTGGGGATGAAGGGCTGATAGAAATTTGCAAACCCTAAGAAGGACTGGGGCTGCCTTTGGGTGCGGGGGGCCTCCCAACCCAACACGTCTGTCACCTTATGTGGGACAAGGATGGGGACAGGAACCAGAGTTCATTTGGTCTGCCTTCACCCACTGCTTGCTACCCTCTGTCTTCCCGGTCCCAGTGGGCACCAGCCGTTGCTGCTTGGCGCCCATCTGCAGGACAGAGTAAATGGTTTTGATAGTCATTCCCTTTCCCTAGGGAATCCTGGGAACTGTAGTTGTCTGAGAGGGGGCAAGAGCTATCTAGATCTGCTGCACTCTTGCCAGACGTCAGTTCCCAGAATTCTGTGGGACAAACCAAGACATGAGTCTCCCTTTCCTCAGGTTAAACTCATAACAGCCCCGCAGGGTAGGTTACACCGATTTCCTCGGCCAGGGTAGTAGCTAGAGTGGGGGTTCCTTATGGGCGATTTTGTACTTTTGAGGAAGGGTCATTGTGGTGTATTCAATCTGACCCATGTATGTATGTGAACACAGTCACTGAATCACCATGTCAAGCTTCATCCTGGGCTAGGATCCTAATCCCTCAAATGTAATTGGTAGCCCAGAAAGAGCCGACCAATCACCAACAGCCAGTTCCAAGAGCGAGAACTATTGTGATTGGACTTTATCCCTGCAACCTCATAGGTTGATATTTGTATAGTAGGCGTGGCTACATTAGCCGGGAGAGTTTAAAAGCGGAACATCTTCAAGGCTAAAGCTGTTCTGGCTATTCATGTTGATCTGTTTGGAGTTGAGTTACGAGTTGCTGAATAAAACTGATCTTTTGCTGAAATCACTCTCTGACTCTTTGTTAAGTAACCGACTTAACAGTCATGGAAACCACCACGAAATGGCCAGCGTGGGAGGAAGGGTGAAGACTTCGTCCAAGGCCTGCTTGAGAGCGGCCAAGCACACGGTGTGCTCTGTCATCACGTGACAGAGAGGCTCCAACCAGAATTCCCCACTGTGAACTTGAGTATATTTTCTTGGCTTCATGACACAGTCTGCATTCCAGAGCCAAGCGCTATATTTGCAGCAAAGACCGGAATATCTGTCTGTAAGGAGCAGTCTGGTCACCGTTGGTCCCAGTATCACTGTCTGCTCATGGGGACTGCATTCTTGAGCGGAACGAAGCAGAGTCCAAGCGGTGCTGCCGTGTGACTGAACGGTGTTTCTTTTTCCTACGAAAAGGTTTAAAAAAGCCCCAACTGATGTGAAGAATACTTGAAGTTACTTGAAGAATACTTGAATGAGAATACTCTGGAGAAGTGGGTAGTTGCAAACAGGATGCAATTCAACGCAGGTAAATGCACAGTATTACATCTGGGCCACCAAAATGTCAAGCACAAATACTGGATGGGGGATATGTTTCTGGGGAGTAGTGTATGCGAAAGAGACCTTGGGGTAAGGGTGGACTGCAAACTGAATATGAACAGTCAGTGTGATGCGGTAGCAAAAAAGGCCAATTCAGTCTTGGGGTGTATTAAAAGGGCCATAGCATCAAAATCGCAGGAGGTCATATAGCCCCTCTGTATAGACTGCCTTGGTCAGGCCGCACCTGGAGCCCTCCTGTGTGCAGTTCTGGAGGCCTCCCTTCAAAAAGGATGTGGGCAAAACCGAGAGGGTGCAGAAGAGAGCGACGAGGAGGATCAGGGGTCTGGAGACCGATCCCTACGAGGAAAGGCCTTGAGGGCCCTGGGAATGTTGAGTTTGGAGAAGAGGGAGACTGAGGGGGGACATGATTGCTCTCTTTAAATATTTGAGAGGCTGTCATTTGGAGGAGGGCAAGGAGCCGTTCCAGTCGGCAGCAGAGGACAGGACCCGAAGCAAAGGGTTTAAATTACATACAGAAGGTATCGGCTGGATATTAGGGAAAACTTTTTCACGGTCAGGGTGGTTCACAGGTGGAATCAGCTGCTTAAAGGGAGGTGGCGAGCCCCCCTTCACTGGCAGCTTTCAAGAAGAGGCTGGGCGAATATTTGTCAGGGATGCTCTAGGCTGGTCCTGCACTGGGCAGGGGGTTGGTCTAGATGGTCTCTGTAGGACCCTTCCCACTCTCTATGATTCTAAGCTCCCATCCATCCATAATCAATATTATCCTTTTTATTGCTGTATCACAACACCCCCCCCCCCCGTTGGAGAAGATGTTACAAATGAGCATCTCTCCTTTGGGTGGGTAAAAGTCTGCCAGCAGGTACAGGGGTCACTGGGCACAGGTCTTACGCAGGAGGCCTTAGCCCAAACTGTGGGGCCTCCCCCCAGAGGGCATTTTCTGTGATTCTCACAACCAGCATCTTGCTCTATGGTCTGGGGGGGGGGGAGAAAGTACGAATGTGCTGGGAGTACCTCACGGCCAGCTGTGCTTTGCCCGGGACAAGCCGTGGGGTCACCTGCTCTTGGAGATTGTGGGCTGTGAACACAGACCCATGACCGGGAGGACAGCCAGGGAGGTCGCCATACCCAAGACTGAGTCAGATGAGTGGACCTCGCAAGCTTTTGTTCTCACAAAGAGCAGAAAGTTACTGTTAAGCATTGGGACTGAATCATCCCTGACTGAATCATCCCAGAGACTGGCTGAGCTTGGAGCACAAGAACAATAGCCGACCAGGACTCTGGAAGAAACCGATCAAGTAATAATGTTAGTGGCTGTAGATTTCCCGAGTTGTGCGGCCGTGGTCTGGGCATTGTAGAACCTGACGTTTCGCCAGCAGCTGTGACTGGCATCCTCAGAGGCATAACACAGAAAGATGGAAGACTCTCTGTGTCAAGGTGAGAAGAAGAAAAATGGTAGGGAGGTAATTTATATCTACTCAGGAAGGTGGGGTTCGGCTGAGTCATTATCTTGTAGGAGTTCCCCAGGCTGTGAACATGCTAATGGAGGAGCTTTCCTGAGGAGGTTCTTTTGTATATGGATTGTTTTCTGAGGTTTCCTGTTTCCTGAGGAGGTTCTTTTGTATGTTGATTGGCTGTTGAATTTCTGATCTTACCTGTAGTGCTATTGTCAGATGTAGGGCCTTTTGTGTTTTTCAGGACAGGAAACCACGCCCTATTTATTTTTAAACTCTCTTCTTTCCTGTTGAAATTGTGATTATGTTTATGAATTTCAATGGCTTCTCTGTGTAATCTGACATGGTAATTGGAAGTGTTGTCCAAGCAGTAATGTTTTGTAAATAGCCTGTCACAGGGAGTGTGTGTGTGGGGTGGGGTGGGGTGGGGTGGGGTGTTTTGCATGCATATAAGCAGGGCTCCGGCCCTGCTAGAGTTGTCTTAGAGTTAAGCTGAAATCACTAATAAACTATGAGCTGATTACTATACGCGTCTGGAACCCAGGATATTTCAGTCACGTAGAGAAACAGCAGGCCAGTAGAGTTGCCAACCTCCGGAAGAAGAAGCCCTTGGTTTTTATGCCCTGCTTTTCTCTACCCTGAGGAGTCTCCAAGTGGCTTACGAACACTTTCCCTTCACCACCCCACAACAGGCACCTTGTGACTGGGCAGGTGGGGCCGAGAGAGATCTGAGAGAACCGTGGCTTGCCCAAGGTCACCCAGCAGACTTTGTGTGGAGGAGGAGGCGGCGGCCTGGGGAATCAAACCCGGCCAGTTTGGATTTCCACATCCCGGACTTTCCCTAACGTCTGTTTTGCCAGTCGTTTCCCCTGCCTGGTAATCCAAAGCGGCTGTCCTGGAAGAGCCGGCTGGGTTCATGCCACACCTGCGGGATCAAGTCACAGTGGAAGCCGCCGTGCTCGGGGAGCAGCACTCCAGCTTCCGAAACACAAGGTGTGCCCATCGGCAGGGAGAGGCTTGGAGAGAGGCCAGTTCTGGAAGGAGAAGAAGAAGAAGAAGAAGAAGAAGAAGAAGAAGAAGGGGCAGATGATCAGTAGCCCTCGTTTCGCCAAAACCTGAATGCATTGCAAAGAAGGGGCCTGCACACGTGTGTGTGTGTGTGTGTGCGTGGGGGTCTTTGCCTTTAGCAGAGGGGCTGGAAGGACCCCCCCCTTCCAAGGTGTTGGTGCAGCATCCGCTGGAAGGACACTTTCTGGTGAAGAATCCCGGTGCCCCAGCAGTGACTTCAATGCAAAGAGGAGGGGGATCTACCAAGTTGGAAACCAGGCTGGGAAGGGGATCCACTGGCTCTCCTGGGGCTTCTCCGCGCACTCTCTGGATCCCCTGGAGAATTCCTGGCCCAAGACTGTGAGCCCGAGCCTCAGTGTCCACTCAGTGTGGCTGTGAAGACTGACCAACGTTGACAAGAGCCATGCAGTGGCCGAGGGATGAAAGGCGGCCCCCAGCATGAAGAGGGTCTGCCAGGGAGGGGACGGCTGGCCAATCCCCCCCCTTCTTACTCCTGCATTCATTCCAGGTGAGCATCAGAGGTCAGGCAATGGGGCTGTTCCTGGTGCAGTTGCCTGCTGGGGTTGGGGGCCCTGAGACTGTGTCTCCCCACCTTCTGTGACCCAGACCTGCACGGCCTGTGTCCCTTCCCCGCCCCCTAGCTGGATACAGCCCACAAGCCATGAACTGTGCCCCATCAGATGCACAACAGCCCCCCCCCAGTATCTGCAGTAGCAAAACAGAGAGGTTGATGGAGGAGGAGGAGGAGGAGATTGGATTTATCCCCCACCCTTCACTACCCAAAGGAGTCTCAAAGCAGCTCACAATCTCCTCTCCCTCCCCCCAACAGACACCCCCTGTGAGGTGGGTGGGGCTGAGAGAGCTCTTGACAGAAACTGCTCTTTTTCGAGAACAGCTCTTCATCAGAACTACGGCTTGCCCAAGGTCATCCAGCAGGTGCAAGTGGAGGAGTGGGGAACCAAACCTGGCTCTCCCAGATTAGAGTCCGCCCACTTAACCACTACACCAAACTGGCTGTGGGGGGGAGGGTTCTGGCCTCAGCCACGTCCAGCCACGTCCTTGGGTTCTGATGCCTTCCTGGTCTCCAGAGGGCCCACTGCCACCGGAGACGGTGGGAAGGGACTCTTCCCCCAGTGCCTGTGAACCCTGGAGAGGGCACTCAAGAAAGACCCACTGCTTTTTCTTTGTTCAAAATCCCCCCCAACACACACACATGTGGAAAACAAAGCATGCGCCTTGAAGCTGTACCGGGCTCAACAGGTGATGCATCCCACATTCCAGCCGTCTCCCTCCTGGCATTTCAGGCTCCTGTGCAGGTCTTGGGGAGAGGAGGGGTGTCTGCAAATCTCCCCACCACCACCACCATCTGTGCTCGCTGCAGCAGTCCCTGATCCGGACGGCTCTAGGGTGACTCCAACCAGGAAGGGAGCGCAAAGAGGGACTTGCATAAGTGAGCCAAAGAGGCTCGACAGGTTCCTGCCACTCTGGCTTTCACAAGGAGGAGGCAGGTGCACGCTCCGCAGCTCTTAAAGGCAGCCGGCACCGCATGGGGGAAGGAAGGTTGTCTCCTGGCCCGAGTTCGAGTCACACGCAGCAGTGGCCTGTCTGCTCATCCCTCCGAGAGCGAGCGCATCTGCCAGGCTGGATGGAGACAAAGCTCCAGGCGAACCACCGTGCCCTGCTCAACGAGGGAAAGGAGGATGAGACGGTAAGTTAGCTCCTGCCCCCCCCCCCCGGGGTGAGGCTTCTGGCTGGGGATTAGCTGCAGGGAGCAGGTGCCGGAGAGCTAAGGAGGAAGGACCGGGCCAGGGCAGTGCCAGGAGCCGGCAGGGTCAGGGAACAGTTGCTGCCCGTGCTTTGGGTGAGCATCTGGAAACATCTGGAAACTACATCTGGGTAACGAAAATGAGGACCACGCATATTAGATAGGGGATACACTTCTGAGTAGCAGTGTATGTGAACAGGATCTTGGGGTACGGGTGGACCGAAAGTTAAATTTGAGCAGCCAGTGTGATGTGGCGACACAAAAGGCTAATGCAGTCTTGGGGTGTGTCAACGGAGGCATAACATCCAAATCGCGAGATGTCAGGGTCCCACTGTACCCTGCATTGGAAGCTGCAGCTAGTGCAGAATGGAGCGGCGAGGCTGCTGTTGTGTCGTCCTGTGCGGGAACACACCCAGCCCGCCCTAAAAGACCTGCACTGGCTGCCTATAGCATACCGGATCCGGTTCAAGGTGCTGGTTGTGACCTTTACAGCCCTATATGGCCAGGGACCTGCACACCTGAAGGACCGCCTTTCCCCACATGCTCCCCAGAGAGCACTGCGATCGGGGACCCAGAACCAGCTGGCCCTCCCTAACGTCAAGGAGGACAGGCTTGCATCAAGAAGGGCCAGGGCTTTCTCGGTGGCGGCTCCATTCTGGTGGAATGAGCTCCCAGAGGAGATCAGGGCCCTGCGGGACCTTTCACAGTTCCGCACGAACTGTGAAACGGAGCTCTTCCGCCAGGCTTTTGGCGTCGCCACCACCACCGACATCTGACAGTTCTTGGAGAGCGAGCCCCCCCCCCCGGCCCCCCCAAATATACCCTCCCTGACCCGAGTGCTTGGGACACCTGTGGCAGATTCTGATGCTGACTGTGCCCTGAGGAGTTAATGCTTGCACTTTATTAAGTTGTATAGTTATGGTTTTAAATTTATGTTTGATTGGGTTTTATTATTTATTGTACTGTTTTATATTGTTGTAAGCCGCCCTGAGCCGGCCTTGCTGGGAGGGCGGGGTAGAAATCGAATGGATAGATAAATGAATAAATAAGGGTTGTGCCACAGTGGAATCGGCTGCCTGGGGAGTTGGTGAGCTCCCCCTCCCTGGCAGTCTTCAAGCAGAGTCTGGACAAACCCTTGTCAGGGATGCTGTAGGCTGATCCTGCACTGAGCAGGAGGGGTTGGACTAGATGGCCTCTAGGGACCCTTCCAGCGCTGTGTGATTCTAGGATTCTATCTGGCCGGCGACACTAAGCAGCTCTCCCCCAGCCTAGCCATTTGTCGCTGTAGCCCTCAAGGGCTCGCCTTGTCCTCTGCGTGGGAAGGATGCAGCCGGGTCCTTTCTCCCCTGGGGCCTGACCCGCCTTTTTGCCCCTCTTCATCTGCCATCTGTGGTCACCCTTCATCCAGCCCTTCCGCGGCGGCTAAGAGAAAGTGGCTGGGGAGTTATGGCTGAACCTGGACCGCTTCCTCCGTGCGGAAACCCCGGACCAGGTCAGTCCTGCACGTGGGTCCCCACCAAGGCGCCCTCTAAGCGGTGGAGTCTTGTGAGCTGGAATTCTACTTTGTGAACGACTGGCATGAAAGTTGTGAGCGAGCGATCTGGCTGCTGCCTAAATCAATTTGCTCTTCTGGAGCCATCCTTCCTGAGCGAAGACAAAAATGTGTGAGCCGGAGGCTAAACAGCCTTGAGTTGGCTCACGCTAACTCAGCTTAGAGGGAACACAGGTCCTCACAGCAGGGGTGATTTGAACCCGTCTTCGGTTTCTTCAGGCAGCCCTCGAACTGCACAAATCAGCACGAATGCACATCCCACAATTGTCCAGTTCTGAACACTTTAGTATAGGCTGGGGCGGGGG
>NW_015164676.1:595206-621750 GCF_001447785.1 Gekko japonicus
GGGGGGGGGGACGGACACACACACCAATTTAGAGGCCTGATGTGTAGGGCTGTCCACCTCCAGGTGGGTTACAAATTAGGAGGGATCAGGAGAGAAGTTGAACCACCAGCACAAAGCAAGCAGTACTGAGTCTGAAAGCTACCATTTGGTGTCGTGGTTAAGTGCACGGACTCTAATCTGGGTTTGATTCCCCACTCCTCCTCCACTTGCACCTGGCTGAATGACCTTGGGCAAGCCATAGTTCTGTCTGAGCTGTTCTTGAAAAAGAGCAGTTTCTGTCAGAGCTCTCTCGGCCCCGCCTACCTCACAGGGTGTCTATGGTGGGGAGGGGGAGGGAAAGGAGTTTGTAAATCACTCTGAGACTTCCTTGGGTAGAAGGGCGGGGTATAAATCCAATCTCCTCCTCTTCTTCTTCCTCCACTCGCAGCTGCTGGATGACCTTGGGCAAGCCATAGTTCTGTCTGAGCTGTTCTTGAAAAAGAGCAGTTTCTGTCAGAGCTCTCTCGGCCCCGCCTACCTCACAGGGTGTCTATGGTGGGGAGGGGGAGGGAAAGGAGTTTGTAAATCACTCTGAGACTTCCTTGGGTAGAAGGGCGGGGTATAAATCCAATCTCCTCCTCTTCTTCTATTGAGATTAGAATTTTTACAAGCAAGCTGAGCCACCTATTTTGAAGGCACTTCACAGAGTGGATCTCACTGTATTATCAAAGGGAGGAATTATGGGATGTTTGTGAGTCGTTTAACAGCAGATTATATTTTTAACTGCTGTGGAATTTGCCCTGAAGAAGAGCAACGGAACCGGGTTTCGAGCCACCCTGTTGGCGAGAAGTCGCGGATGTGCTATTAATAGAAGGGAAGAAATTATGTGGCTTTGGCTGCCGAGAGTCGAGGCATCTTCTGGCACTGCCTCAAGGGACACCAGCAGCCTCATTGCGGGCAGAACTCGGTGCCCCCTCAATCAGGGCTCGAGGCCATTTCGCTGTCCTGAAATCATGGAAGAAATACCAGTTGCTACCAAGTGAATCATTTAGCTAACTTAGTTATTGTGCCCTATTAAGTAAGGATAAAATCCTCTCTCTGTATTTTTAAATAACATCACTTCTCAATACACTGTACCAGATGACTTGCTTAGACCCTCAGGGAATAGTCAAGACCTGCGCCAATGGGTATGTAATGGAGATGCTTTAGGAGATAACCAGTTAATTGCTCAGTCAAAATCTGCCCCTTGGTATGAAAACTTAGAGAAAGGTCATCTAAGAGCCTCCTATTTGATAAACATTACTGCACGTAGTCTACGAGTGGCATTCACGGCATTACGATTTCAGAACATGCCATTAGAAGTACTGACGGGAAGATACCTAAAAATTCCCCTAGAACAGCGTATTTGTCTATGTGGAACTTCTGTTCGCTATGTAATGGTTTGTACACAATATCCGGATCTTAGAAATAGATTTTTATCCCAAGTACTTAATCAACTGCACAATTTTTCTGACAGTGGCAAGCTAATTTTTCTGTTGTCGGACGTGAATCCCCTTATCAGGTAGCACTTTTTGCGTTAGCAGCCGGGAAAGCGAGAGAAAAGGTGGTTCTTAGGAACGCAGCCTACCGAGACACAAGGCATTAGCATTGTCACAATTGGAAATGGAATTTGTAAATGCTGTATACAATTTAAATTTGAGGCATTTTAAATATTTTAGATATTGTACAAATGAATTTAACTCTTACTGAATTTAATAACGAAATGCGTATTTTAAGATATCAGGGATCCAGTTGTATATTGAATTGTGATGGCCAATGGCCACATATAATAAACTTTATTCTGATTCCGACGGCCGAGAGGAGGGATGGCCACACGGAATTTTGAATGGATGAAGAAGCTGACAATTAGAAGTTCAGAATGCCTATATCAGGCCCATGGGGCAGTTAACTTAAAATCAGAAGGCCTTTTGAATTCACTTCCATGGGACAAGGAAGCTTGCCCGCTCACATGGGCCAGATAACGGGGGGGGGGAGGAGGCGTGACTATTCGCCCTGGAGCAAAATAAAGTGCAGTAGCCCAATCACACGGTCCCCCGAATCTCTGGGCTTAGGCTGTTAGCTGGTGATCACATGGCGATGCTGCAGCGTGGCAAAGAAGCAGCACGGTGCGATCACACAAGCGTTTCACGTTAGTGCGCATGCGCAGTTCCGTGGAGCCGCACTGCTTTCAGTTTTGTGTTTGTGCGCGTGCACTTACAAAAAACATCCAGTTCACGACGGGACGTGTACGGGCGCCAGATGCCACGGGATACTAGTGCTCCCGTGATCAGACACCCACCTGTGCTGCGCGTTTTCCAGATACTAGTGCACTTTCCTTGGTACTTTTTAACTCCGCATCTTCGGTGGGATGCCACGGGTTGGCCACGGGTGTGCTACGCTTCCAAGATGTTGCGGTGTGATTGCGCCCCGAAAATCCGCCCGACATTCGTGCCTTTAGCGCTGCTAAATCTCCGTGTGACCAGGACCTTAGAAGGGCACTCAAGACTGATACTTTCAGCACCTCTTATACACCTGGCCCCACTGCTGGACCTCCCAATGGCACCTGGTATTTTTGGCCACTGTGTGACTAGATGGGCCATTGGCCTGATCCAACATTGGCTTCTCTTATGTTCCTCTGTTCTTATGTAAGCCCACTGCCTTCAGCAGCAGGCAGTGTGGAGGGGTCTCTCCTCAAAAATAAGGTTTGTGGCATGGCTATTTGAGGGGCAGGGCTTTTAATTAAGGGGGCAGCCCCCCAAATGCCCCACTGTAGCCACGGGCCTAGCCTATGTGGACAGTTATTTGACCTAAGCACTTTGTTCATTATCAAGGACTTATATGTATTGTGAAAATCTATTAATGTTACAGATCTTTATAGTAAATACATACAATTTTTCATAGAATAATATCTTAGTGATTCCATCACGGTTGTTTATATAGTTTGTGTTGGTTGTTCAGCCTCCAGGTGGGGCCTGGAGATCGCCCAGAGTGGCCATTTGTCTCCAGCTATTTGAGGTCAGCTCCCCTGGAGAAACTGGCAGCTTGGAAGGGTGGACTCTCTGTGGCATTAGACCCCACGGAGGTCCGTCCCCTCCCCATAAGAACATAAGGGGGAAGCCAGTGCTGGATCAGGCCAGTGGCCCATCCAGTCCAACACTCTCATGTCACACAGTGGCCAGAAATACCAGGTGCCTTCAGGAGGTCCAGCAGTGGGGCCAGAACTCCAGAAGCCCTCCCACTGTTGCCCCCCCCAAGCACCAAGAATACAGAGCATCCCTGGCCCCAGACCGAGAGCTCCTATCTGTACCTTGTGGCTAATAGCCACTGATGGACCTCTGCTCCATATGTTTATCTAGTCCCCTCTTGAAGCCGCCCATGCTGGTAGCTGCCACCACCTCTTGTGGCAGTGAATTCCATGTGTTCATCACTCTTTGGGTGAAGAAGGACTTCCTTCTGTCTGTTTTAACCCGACCGCTCAGCAATTTCATTGAGTGCCCACAAGGAGTCCTTGTATTGTGAGAAAGGGAGATGAGTACCTCTTTCTCTACCTGCTCTGTCCCACGTATAATCTTATAAACCTCGATCATGTCACCCCTCAGCCATCATTTTTCCAAGTTAAAGAGCCCCGAGCGCTTTAACCTTTCTTCATAGGGAAAGTGTCCCCACCCTTTTATCATTGTAGTTGTCCTTTTCTGCTATAATATCCTTTTTGAGGTGTGGTGACCAGAACTGCACACAGGACTCCAGATGAGGTCCCACCATTGATTTATACAGGGGCATGATGATACTGGCTGATTTGTTTTCAATTCCCTGCCTAATAATCCCCAGCATAGCGTTGGCCTTTTTCATTGCAGTTGCACACTGCTCTGCCTCCCCCCATGCTCTGCCCCCCCATCTCCAGGAATTTCCCAACCTGGTGTTAAATGTGGGAGGCCTGGTTCCCTTCTTGCACAAGAGTTTCGGTAAGATCTGTCTCGGGCAAGCTCTTCTCAGGAAGAATTTATTTATTTATTTATTATTAATCCAATATCTACCCCGCCCTCCCTGCAATGCCGGCTCAGAGCGGCTCACAGGCGATATATAAACACCATTAAAACAACATAAAATCATCTAAAACCATTTCACTATAGCTAATACAATTTCATAAAGTGCTGGAGATGTTGGTTAGTTATTCAAGATGGTGTACTTTCAGAGTACACTTCCTAAGCGTAGGTGTCATTCTGCTCAAGATCTTCCTGCGGCTCAGGCTAGGTGTCAAAAGCCAAGGGCCAGGGCTCTATAGTGGTGGTGGCTCCCCAGCTGAAAGCTTGGTGGAGCTCCGTCCTGCAGGCCCTGCGGAACTGTAAAAGAAGGCTGGGACTGGAGACCTGGGGCTGCCCCAGAGAAGGCAGGCAGCCCTTCATAAGAACATAAGAACATAAGAGATGCCAATGTTGGATCAGGCCAAAGGCCCATCCAGTCCAACACTCTGTGTCACACAGTGGCCAGAAATACCAGTGCCATCAGGAGGTCCAGCAGTGGGGCCAGGACATTAGAAGCCCTCCCACTGTTGACCCCCCCCAAGCACCAAGAAGACAGAGCATCACTTGCCCCAGAGCCCCTAGCTATACCTTGTGGCTAATAGCCACTGATGGACCTCTGCTCCATATGCTTATCTAATTCCCTTTTGAAGCCGTCCATGCTTGTAGCCGCCACCACTTCCTGTGGCAGTGAATTCCATGTGTTAATCACTCTTTGGGTGAAGAAGTACTTCCTTTTATCCGTTCTAACCCGACCGCTCTGCAGTTTCATGGAGTGCCCACGAGTTCTTGTATTGTGAGAAAGGGAGAAAAGTACCTCTTTCTTTACCTGCTCTTTCCCATGCATAATCTTATAAACCTCGATCATGTCACCCCTCAGTCGTCTTTTCTCCAAGCTAAAGAGCCCTAAGCGCTTTAACCTTTCCTCATAGGGAAAGTGTTCCAACCCTTTTATCATTCGAGTTGCCCTTTTCTGCACTTTTTCCAAAGCTATAATATCTTTTTTAAGGTGTGGTGCCCAGAACTGCACACAGTATTCCAAATGAGGTCTCACCATTGATTTATATAGGGGCATTATTATATTGGCTGATCTGTTTTCAATACCCTTCCTAATAATCCCCAGCATAGCATTGGCCTTCTTTATTGCAGTCACACACTGTCTCGACATTTTCAGTGAGTTATCCACTACAACTCCAAGATCTCTCTCTTGCTCAGTCTCTGCCAGTTCAGACCCCATCAATGTGTATTTATATTTAGGATTTTTGGCTCCAATGTGCATCACCTTGCACTTGGCCACATTGAACCCCATATTCCATGTTGACGCCCAGTTGCCCATCCTTGACAGATCCCTTTGGAGTGCCTCACAAACCTCACTGGTTTTCACCCCCCTGAACAACTTCGTATCATCCGCAAATTTAGCCACTTCACTGCTTACTCCCATCTCCAAATCATTAATGAACAAGTTAAAAAGCAGTGGACCAAGTACTGATCCCTGCGGTACCCCACTGCTTACCACCCTCCACTGAGAGAACTGCCCATTTATACTCACTCTGTTTTCTATTCATTAGCCAGTTTTTGATCCATAAAAGGTCCTTCTATCCCATGATTTTTGAGCTTACTTAGGAGCCTTTGATGAGGAACTTTATCAAAAGCTTTCTAGAAGTCAAGGTAAACAATATCTATTGGGTCCCCCTTGTCCACATGTTTGTTCACCCCCTCAAAGAACACTAACAGGTTAGTGAGACAAGACCTTCCCTTACAGAACCCATGCTGAGTCTGCCTCAATAGGTTTTGTTAGTGCCTACTAATTCTTTCCTTAATAATGGTCTCCACCAATTTACCCGGTATTGACGTTTCAGCCAACCAATGAGACGGAGCAGAGAGAGAGAGAGAGAGAGGGAGAGAGAGAGGCCAAGCGCTGGAGATTCCTCCCTGCGCGGGCAACCCTGGTGGCAGCAGAGCCTGCCCAGCTTCCCGCTCACTTGGCCTGAGATCTCAGGGCCGGGCTTCCTTCTGGAAGGTCCTCCAAAACCCACTTGACAATTATCCAGGGGGTTCCAGCAGGGGGCAAGTAAGTCCCCGGGCAGTGAGGAAGACAGACTTATTAGACCGAACAACGGAGGCCGGGCAGAAAAGGGGCTCGGCTAGTTTTGCATCCCGCGTGGGAGTTCCAAGCCTGACGGAGAAAGAGGGAGCAAACAAAGCAAGCGGCTCAAGGAATGGAGCTGAGCCCTCGGACCTCGTCCGACCCCCGGCTCCAGGGGGCTCCAGAGCCAGTGGGGGCTGGCGCTTCAAGAGCCGGGCTACGGCCAGGGAGGCCCACATTCAAACCCCCCACCCTGCAGGAAAGGTCACCAGGGGTGGCCTTGGGCCGATCTAAGGTTGCCAGCCTCCAGGAGATGATCGCCTGGGATTACGGCCGATCTCCAGCAGACAGCGGTCAGTTCACCTGGAGAGAATGGCCACCGGGAGGTGGAGTCTAGGGCATTCTACCCCACTGAAGCCCCTCCCCTCCCCAAACCCCACCCTCTTCAGGCTCCAACCTCAAAATCTCCATGTATTTCCCAACCTGGAGCTGGCAACCCTGGGCCAATCGCTCTTTCTCAGCCCAGGCAACCTCGCAGGGTTGTTGTGCGGTTAAAACAGAGGAGGGGAGAACACCGGAAACCGCCTGGAACTGCCTGGAGGATAAAACTCAGCATGACTGTCAGAAAACTTTGTGGTGGGGTGACCCAGCTGGACCCAGGCGGTCCCATCCTGCGTTTGGAGCCCCTTCCTGGCTGAGGCCAGTGCCAACCTGCCCACCAGTGTTTGGGAGCACTGCCCGTCAGAACTGGCAGGAGTGTTGGCTGTGGTGAACCCGACGGCCAGAGCCAAGCCACCCCCCTTGCCTGCTTGAAGCCCTTGCTTTGCCCACCCTCAGGCCGCACTCCCCTAGGCTGCTCACCCCCCCACCCCCAATTTCATTTCAGGAAGGTCTTCGCCTAGAAGCTTCATTCGGTGGCCGTGTTTGGCCTTGAGACATATTAATACAGGAAGGCTTGTTTCTGAGCATGCGCAGAGTGCCTTTCATGAAGAAATGCACTTCTAACACTTCTGGGATCAGGAGGAATGGTCGGAATCAATGTTCCGACTAAGCTGTGGAGTCTTGTGAGCAAAAATTCTACAGGCATTAAAGCTGTGAGTGAGCAATTTGGCTGCTGCATAACTTAGTTAGCTCTGGAGCCATCCTTCCTGAGCCAAGACAAAAATATGTGAGCTGGAGGCTAAAAAACTGTGAGCTAGCTCACACCAACCCAGCTTAGAGGGAATAATGGTCGGAATGGGCACGGACCCCCTTTGGGCCTCTTTCTTAGGGTTGCTGGATCCCCTCTGGCCACTGGTGGGGGATGGGGGGTAGAGTTGCTGGATCCAGGTAGGGAAACCCCCCCCCCCAGAGATTTGGGGATGGAGCCTGGGGGGTCCACCCTCTGAACTATCCCTTTTCTCCAGAGGAACTGATCTCTGTAGTCTAGAGTGGAGCTGTAATTCTGGGGGAACTTCCCAACTGGTATCGACCAGGACCAGGGCTTTCTCTGTGGCCGCTCCAACTTGGTGGAACGAGCTTCCGGAGGAGATCAGGGCCCTGCGGGATCTATCACAGTTCCGCAGGGCTGCAAAAATGGAGCTTTTCCACCAGGCATTTAGGTAACGAGCTGCATTTTACCACTTATGCCCTGTGCCAATATTATTTCCAGCCTGAGCCTGCCGATAGTGGAACTAGTGCTGTATGATATATTATGCACTTTACTATTACCAGATCGCCGTCTTTATGTGAATTGTTTTTAATAACCATGTGTGTATTTTATGCTGATATTTATATTGTTGTTTAGCTGTTGCTATTTTATGTCAGCCGCCCTGAGCCTTGGAGGGGAGGGCGGGATAAAAATCAAATGAATGAATAAATAAATAAACTTGAAGCGGGTAACCCTACCAGTAAAGCTGCTGGTGAGTGTGGGAGACGCATTGGCTCAAGGAGCGTGGAGCTGCTGCCTGGCTTTCTTCCGCCTGCAGATGACTGGGGGTGCCACAGGGCATATTAGTCCAAGACGGGATGCGTTTCTGCTCTTGAGAAAACGTCTGTGTGTCATGCCTCTTCAAATCGATGTCCTCCACAGGAAATATTTGGCTACAAGACCCACGGGTTCCGGAGGGCCCTGTGCATTGCCGGCTACCTCCTGTCCTGCGGAGCTCTCCTGCTCGTCTTTTACTGGAAGCCGGCGTGGGACGTGTGGGCCAACTGCGTGCCGTGCGACTTGGAGGAGGCAGACGTGGTGTTGCTCAGGGCCACGGTAGGTCCCTGGTCTTCCTTCTCCCAGGCAGGTCCACCTCCTTGGGTGTTATAAACCAGGGCATGCTGCATTTGGTCCGCCTGGGTGCTCTAAGCTCCCACCGCAGTTCAGCAGCCTGGAACATCTTTTTTATAGGTAGTAAAATGTCTAAGACCTGATGGCTCACGGTGGCACAGATAGTTTGAAAATGTGGTAACAGGAACATGCTGATGGGCATGGCATGAGGCCCTGTCTTCATGCTCAGTCGTTGTCATTATAGCATAATAAGGATTTTGTTTTATATTTGCTGCGGGGGACCTAAAGCCAGGGTTATCAATGTTCCCTCTAAGCCGTGGAGTCTTGTGAGCAAAAATTCTTACTTTCTGAGCTACTGCCATTAAAGTTGTGAGCGAGCGACTTGGCTGCTGCATAAATTAGTTTGCTCTGGAGCCCCATCCTTCCTGAGCTAAGACTGAAATATGTGAGGCGGAGGCTAAAAAACTGTGAGCTAGCTCACACTAACTCAGCTTAGAGGGAACACTGGTTATCACTTTCAAACAGAAAATAGCCGTGGGAATGTAATGGTACAAGACAATTTCTTGCTGAGGTTTGAGTGGCTGGGAAGATGTCGTGGACAGAGCAGTGTTGCCAACCTCCAGGTGGCGGCTGGAGACCTCCTGAGATTGCAATTGATCTCTAGGCCACAGAGATCAGTTGCCCTGGAGGAAAATGGCTGCTTTGGAAGGTGGACTCTATGGCCTTGCACTCTGCTGGGGTCCCTCCCCTCCCCAAATCCCTCCCTCCTCGGGGTCTTCCCCCCAAGCCTCCTGGTATTTCCCAACTGGAGCTGGCACCCATCGATTCTCGCCGCTCTGGGTGGTGGTCACTCTCGCCACTGAAATGACCTGTGCCTGGCAGAAGGTGGGTTCAGAAGGTGGCCGCCTGGGCTGCTAAATTTTCCTCCTGGCTTCTAGGGATTCAAAATGGCTTTTCTGAGAAGGGTTTTGGACAATGGTTTTTGTCTGAACTGTGGCCCCAACGAGCTTGAGGGGAAGCAGATCCAGACTCTGCCCGAGAGCAGCCCCTTCCCCCCCCCTCACAGTCCTTCTCCGTGGGAGGGGCCGGAGAGGCTCCTCATCCTCTGGGTGGCAAAAGGAAACTCTTGAACACGGGCGGAGAGGGACTGATGGAGTCTTCCCTAGTGTGGGAATCCACGCTTGATCCTGGGAGTCCAGCCTTCTCGGTCCTGCTGGTCTCGATCGCCTTCTTTGACTTTTCAGACATTTGAAAGTGTCTAGTCATGCTGGCCACATGACCACGGAAACGTCTTCGGACAGCGCTGGCTCTTTGGCTTTGAAATGGAGATGAGCACCGCGACTGGCTTTCGAGCAAGGGAACCTGAGAGCCAGTTTGGTGTCGTGGTTAGGAGTGCAGGTGGACTCTAATCTGGGAGAACCGGGTTTGATTCCCCACTCCTCCACTTGCACCTGCTGATGTGACGTTGGGTCAGTCACAAGCTCTGGCACAGCTGTCCTTGAAAAAGAGCAGTTTCTGTCAGAGCTCTCTCAGCCCCACCCACCTCACAGGGTGTCTGTTGTGGGGAGGGGAAGGGAAAGGAGTCTGTAAGCCGCTCTGAGACACCTTTGGGTAGTGAAGGGCGGGGTAGAAATCCAATCTCCTCCTCCTCTTCCTCCTCCTCCTCCTCCACCTCCTCTTCTTCTTCCTCCTCTTCTTCTTCCTCCTCTTCTTCCTCCTCCTCCTCCTCCTCCTCTTCTTCTTCTTCTTCTTCTTCTTCTTCTTCTTCTTCTTCTTCTTCTTCTTCTTCCTCCTTTACCTTTTTAGTCCTCTATCAGGACGTTTGCCCCACTGTTGTAAACCAGTTTGGCGACTACTTCCAGGCTCCTGGTTTCACTCAAAGGCTGCAATCATATGCCCAATTAGACCCAACGCATGCCGGGCGGATTTAAAGGGTGTGACCAGACAACAACATCTGGGAACTGCCCCGCAGCCTTCCGCCACCCATTCCGCCGCAGAAGCAGAGTTAAAAGACACTGGGGGAAATCCAGTCATTAACGGGTTGTGATGGGCCACGGACGGACTTTCCTGTGTCTGATCCCTCCAGCACGCCCTCATGCCGTCGCGATGGTCTGATCAGGCCATCCCGACTCTGTGCTGTTGTTTCCCCCCCCCTTTGCAGTATGCGCGTCATCGCAAACTCCATAGGGAGCCCTCAGTGTGGAGGTGCGATTAATCGATCCCTCAGTGAAGCCCATGGGGGGAAAACGGCACACACAAAAAACGACTCACCCGCAGTTGCGTCTGGTCACACACTGACAGAGTGCGCCCCCAGCTTTAAAGGGAGGTGTGATGGTGCAACTGCGGGTCAAATTCCTCCGGAGGAAATAGCCTTGCTCCCCCCCCCCCGTTTTTTCTACCTCCTGTGGAAGGGTCATTTGAGAGGCTCTTGGGAGAAAGGCGAGACCCTTCACGGAATGACTGTCCCATGCAGGGGAAGCCAGGAGAGCGATGCTACAAATGTATTTATTTATTAAGACTATTTCTGTGCTACCTCTTCAGAGTTCTGCTTGAGGAGACGTTAGAAGTAGATCCCAATGGTAGCCATGTTGGTCTGAAGCAGCAGAACGAATTTGGAGTCCAGCGGCCCCTTTAAGACCAACAAAGTTTAATTCTGGGTGTGAGCTTTTGGGTGCACGCACACTTCTTCCTCAAACAAAGTGAAATGAAACTTGCCAGTCCAAACAAATCCATGTTGTTAAAAGACAAGCCATTAAGAGAGACACAGGCCATTGGGCATTAGCAGCCCCAAAACTTTTCATGAAACAGAGCCGAAAACCATTAAGCAAACTGCTTTCTGTCTACGCAGTGCCTTTTCTCCAGACTAAATATATTCGGGGGCTTCTGAAGCCGGCTGTCTTTCCACCTGCCCTCTAGCCCTCTGTGCCACTTGGGAGCTCTGGGCAAGGCAGCGGGCCTCAGAGGAAGAATCCCTTGTGCTTTCCTTAATCCTGATTCAAGGAGGTCCTCAACACTGAAGGGGGAGGGGGCGTTTGTCAGGTCTGCATCCCAAGAATCTGAATGTTCCAACCCCCCCCCCCAGGATGAGTTTCAGAGGTACACGAGGAAGAAGGTGATCTGGATCGACTTGTCGAAACTTTTGGACAGAGACAAACTGAGTCATGTCTTTGGCGCTGACAAGGAATGTGTCATCTCCAAAGCCGTAATGAAGCCGCATTTGAAAGTAAGTAGTACCCCTCTTGGGGCTGGATGCAAGCCATGGGGCGAAGGGAGGACAATGAGGGGGCCCTTCCACAACTCCTTTGCCTCATCCCATGGTGGAAGAGGGAGGAGGCACCTCACAGGACCTCGTCCGGAGGTTAAAGGTGGGCACTTCCTGCCCCCCAACCCTTCAGTTCCCCCAGGATTCCACTCTGCTAACCTTCGTAGAATCAAAGTTCTCCAGGTCCTTGGGGCAGGTGGGGCCATTAATGGCATCCTTAGTTAGGGAGACCGGGAGACCTCTTTGTCCTCCTCGGGGCCAGCAGGGAGAGCTTTTGGAAGGGTCGTGGCTTGTGTGTACGTAGTGACCTTTGAGCCCCTGGGCACGGTGGGAATTGTCCGCAGTCTGTTCTGTGGGGGCGGGGTCAGTCCTTCCTTGCCGTATGGGCATGACACACAGATGTCCACAAGTCCTCATCCCACCTGCATAGCCCAAATCCAGCCCAAATTACAGCTAGGGAGGAATTCAGTAGCAGCCAGGGATCCGATCTGGTGATTCCTGATGGTTGTCCTGCAACTCTTTCGTGTAGGTGAGGTACATCCGGGTACAAAAAATCCGCTATGTATGGGACGTCTCTGCAAAACAGTTCCAGAGAATTGGGTGAGTTTTAATGTCCGTCTTCTAGAATCTCCACATTCAGAGGCAGTCGACCTCTGAATCCCAGAGCCAGGAGGCAACATCAGGAGAAGGCCTCGGCCTCGGCCTCTATGCCCTGTTGCTGGAACTCAAGAGGAACTGGCTGGCCACTGTGGGAGACAGGGTGCTGGACTAGATGGTCCCTCCCTGGTCTGATCCAGCAGGGCTCTTCTGATGTTCTTATGAAGGCTTTGGCCTCTACGCCCTGTGGTTGCCCCTCCAGAGGAACTGGGTGGCCACTGTTTGAGACAGGAGGCTGGACTAGATGTTTCAGCAGGCTCTTCTAATGTTCTTATGAGGGCCTCGTTCTCTGTGCCCTGTTGTTGGCCCTCCAGAGGAACTGGCTGGCCACTGTCTGAGACAGGAGGCTGGACTAGATGGACCATTACTGGTCTGATCAAGCAGGGCTCTTCTGATGTTCTTATGAGGGCCTTGGCCTCTGTGCCCTGTAGTTGGCCCTCCAGGGGAACTGGTTGGCCACTGTGTGAGACAGGAGGCTGGGCTAGATGGACCATTACTGGTCTGATCCAGCAGGGCTCTTCTGATGTTGTTATGACTTGCTGGTGGGAAGCTCTGGGTAACAAAAGTTCTCTGCTTGTCGTTCCATCTGCCTTGGATTTCCTCTTTCCTAGGTCACTGGAGGACAGCAACACATGTTACGAAATCCATCACAAGTTTGCCGATGGGCTGACCACGCAAGAGCAGGATTTCCGGTATGCCCCCAGTCTAGCCAGATGCTGCCTCAGAGCTAGGGATGCCAGATCCAGGGGCGGGGGGAACCCTTGGAGATTTGGAGATGGAGCCCGGGGATGACAGGGACCTCAGCATAGTGCAATGCCATAGAGAGTCCACCCTCCAAAGCATCCATTCTTCTCCAGGGGGACTGATCTCTGTAGTCTGGCGATGAGCTGTCATTCCGGGGGATCCCCAGGCCCTGCCTTGGAGGTTGGCATGCCTTCTCAGCCCTCCGTTGCTTCTGTCTGGAAGGTCCACTAATGACAGCCTTCAGAATATGAGGTCTCCGGTTCAAATCTCACCTCAGTCCCAGACTCTGTAGGTGGCCTCAGACATCAGAGGGTCTTTCTCTCCCCACCTCCCCCAACAACGACAACACCTCCCCCGGTAGTGGAAAGATGAACCACGTGATGATCTCAAGGAAGCCTTGGATGGGGGACTTCTGCAGGGCGTAGAGAGGGAGGAACCTCCGGGGGCCGGAGCATCTCGATGTCCGATTCTGCCGCTCAGAGAGAGAGCCGGGCATTTCCCCCTCCCAGGGAGGTCTCCTCTGAACCCAAGGGTGGCACTCAGGAGCAATGCTTCCTCTAAGCTATGGAGTCTTGTGAGCAAAATTTCGACTTTGTGAGCCACTGGCATTAAAGCTGTGAGACCAGTGTGGGTGCTGGGCCCTGTCGGATTGGACTTCTGACAGCACAGATATAACATCCTCTCCTCCTCCTCTTTCTCTCTCTCGCAGGAAGTTAGTTTGTGGGCCTAACGCCATTGAAGTGGAAATCTGCCCCATCTGGAAACTGCTTTTTAAAGAGGTAACCGACATTGTCACAAAAGGGCCTTTCCGGCCCGCAGCCTCTGTTTGCCTGTGCTTTGGGGGGGGGGAGGCTTAAAAGGTTTGCTGTCATGCCCCCCCGAGCCCCTTCCAGCCCCCTGGATTTGGCTCGGCTTTCAGGGGTGAAGGTTGCCGCGTTGGCCAAAGGGCAGAGCTTGGGGCGGGAGAGTCCGTGGGGACGGCTTTCTGTTTTAATGGGGCGGCAGGTTCTGGTTCCCCTTGAGCTCTTGGCGGGGCCTTTATTTGCTTACAAAATGTCATCGGTGTCTATTTATTTGCACAGGTACGTGCAGTCGGACCAGGAGCTGACAATCAGTGGTTTTCCAGAGGGAGAAAGGGAGGGAGGGGTGTGGCAGCGTATGAGGAAATGCAGCCACAAGGACAAACACACAGACTATCCGGGCCCCCAGGGGTCCTTGGATCTTGCTAGCGAGTGCTGTTGTTGTCTCTCTGGTTGTGTGAGGCTACTGTGAGCGCACTATGAGAGCACCAAGCCCAGCTAGAAATACCTGCCAGGTTATACAGTGGATTTTCAGCCTTCTCTGGGACAGGTCTCGGCGTAGGAATCTGGCTGGGGCTAACCACAGTTTGTCCACTTTCGGGGGCTTTCAGGTGGGCAATAAAGAAACCCTGATTTCCTACAGTGCCCGAATGCAGATGTTAGCTTAGACAGGAGGCTTCCTAAACCAGGCAATGGGGCACAGAGAGGCCGAGACCTTCCCTCTGGGATTCAGAGGTTGACTGCCTCTGAACATGGAGGTTCCCCTCAGTCACCGTGGCTACTGAGCCATTGATAGACTTCTCTCCCATGAATCTATCTAATCCCCTTTGAAAGCCGTGTATTCCTGCGGCCACCACTGCATCCTCCGGCAGTGTATTCCACATTTGAATCACTGGCTGTGTAAAGTAGGATGTCCTTTTGTCTGTCCTGAACCTACTGCCCATCAGTTTCATTGGATGTGAGAGGGAGGAAAAGTTCTTTGCCAGCTCTCTCCACTCCATGCATAATTCTTTAAGCTTCTGTCATGTCCACCCACCGTCATCTCTTTTCTAAACAGAAAAATTCCAGGCTCTTCAGCCTTTCCTCATCAGGAAGGGGCTTCGGCCTGGAGACTGCGTTGTCTGCAGCCCAACAGATGGAGGCCAGCAGAGGACATGCTGATGAGCATCTCATGTGGTTTTCCGTCATGGAAGCCACCGGGCGCCCCCTGAGCCTGCCTGTAACTGTGGAGCCTGACTTATGTCCTTAGTTTGCCAGTTTGGTGTCGTGGTTAAGTGCGCGGACTCTAATCTGGGAGAACCGGGTTTGATTCCCCACGCCTCCTCCACTGGCACCTGCTGGATGACCTTGGGCAAGCCACAGTCCTGTCAGACCTGTTCTTGAAAAGAGCCATTTCTGTCAGAGCTCTCTCAGCCCCACCTGCCTCACAGGGTGTCTGTTGTGGGGAGGAGAAGGGAAAGGAGTTTGTAAGCTGCTCTGAGACACCTCTGGGTAGTGAAGGGAGGGGTATAAATCCAATCTCTTCTTCTTCTTCTTCTTCTTCTTCTTCTTCTTCTTCTTCTTCTTCTTCTTCTTCTTCTTCTTCTTCTTCTTCTTCTTCTTCTTCTTCTCATAAGAACATAAGGTAAACAATATCTATAAGAACATAAGAGATGCCAATGTTGGATCAGGCCAAAGGCCCATCCAGTCTAACACTCTGTGTCACACAGTGGCCAGAAATACCAGGGGCCATCAGGAAGTCCACCAGTGGGGCCAGGACATTAGAAGCCCTCCCACTGTTGACCCCCCAAGCACCAAGATGACAGAGCATCACATTCTTCTTCTTCTCCTTCTTCTTCTTCTTTTTAGATCCTGAACCCCTTCTACGTCTTCCAAGTCTTCACCCTGACGCTGTGGCTGACCCAGGGCTACATCGAATACTCAGTCGCCATCATCATCCTCTCCGTCATCTCCATCGCCCTCACCACCTACGACCTGCGGCAGGTAACTGGGCTGCTCCTTTGGCCTTCTTTCTCCTCCCTGCAAGGGGAAGTGCAGAGGCGGCCTCTGCCTTTGGCTGCAGAGCAAGTTGGAGGCCTTCCTCGCTCACCTGGGCAGGGCTGCAGGGCCAGTTCTTGGGTTTTTTGGGGGGGCCCTGGGCAGACAGTTCTCAGGGCCCCTCTGCCCTCCTGTGCCCACCCACGGTCACTCCTGCTCTCCTTCCCTCCCACCCACCACATGCCCGCGTGTCCTTCCCTGGCCTCCTCAGAAGTTTGGTGTTGTGGTTAGGAGCGCGGTCTCTAATCTGGGGGAACCGGGTTTGATTCCCCACTCCTCCTCCACATGCAGCTGCTGGTGTGACCTTAGTCAGTCATGGCTCTCTCAGAGCTGTTCTCTCAAGAGCAGTTCTCCCAAGATCTCTCTCAACCCCACCTACCTCACAGGGAGAGGAAGGGGAGGAGACTGTCAGCCGCTCTGAGACTCTGAGTGAAGAGTGGGGCATAAATCCAATCTCTCCCCCCCCCACTCGTCTTCTCCTCCTCTCCCCCTGACCTTAGGGACCCCTTGTTCCCTGGCTGTGACAAGCACCTTAAAGACTCACAACACTTATGGCAGGGGATGAGCTTCTGTGAGTCACCGCTCGCTCACTTCTTCAGGTACTTTGGAAAGGGTCAGATCCACACGAAGGAGTGTCTCCTCCCACATGTTCCTGTCCGGGAAGTAAGAAGAAGAAGAGGAGGAGGAGGAGATTGGGTTTATATACCCCACCTTTCACTACGTATGGGAGTCTCAGAGTGGCTCACAAACTCCTTTCCCTTCCCCTCCCCACAACAGACAGACACCCTGGGAGGGAGGTGGGGCCGAGAGAGCTCTTGACAGAAACTGCTCTTTTTCAAGAACAGCTGTGCCAGGACTATGGCTTGCCCAAGGTCATCCAGCCAGGTGCAAGTGGAGGAGTGGGAGAATCAAGCCCGGTTCTCCTAGATTAGAGTCCACGCCCTTAACCACGACCCCAAACTGGCTCTCTAAGGGAGCCACAGGGAGAGGGCCCTCCTGGCCACCTGTTATGTACTGACACAGTTTCCCTGCAACTCGGTGCTGCCAGAGGAAGGGTGAGCTTCCAGCAGGATCCGGGCAGCCACCAATTGGGATGCAATGATTGTGTAAATAGCCTATTGTTGGGAGTGGGTGCGTGATGGGTGTGCCAATCTACGGGCTTATAAGCAGGGCTCCGGCCCTGCTAGAGTTGTCCTTAGTTTGAGCTGATTCACTCATAAACTATGAGCTGATCACTACACGCATCTCGAACCCAGTCTATTTCACCATCCCACCAATCAAAGAAGCCCATTGGGTGGGCACAAAAAAAGGGAGACTTTTCAGTCGTGGCCCCACGATTCTGGAACAGCCTCCCCAGGGGCGTGTGCCTGGCCCCCCTCGCTTTTGATCTTTAGGAGGGAGCCGAAGGTGGTTTTATTTAGGACCGCATTTGAATGAGTTCCCGGCAGGCTTGGACTGTCGTTTGAGATTTCGATCTTTATGTGTTTTATCTACTTTTTAAGATGCCTTGAACTCCTCCGTGAGGAAGAAAGGCAGCTGGTAAATGTTTTAAATAGATGAAATAAATATGTGTGGGAGGCGGCTCCTAGCCTCGATAACCAGGTAGAGCAACCCCCATGGACGGAAGCAGCCTACCTGTACAGGGGCTTCCCCCCCCCATCATCTGGCTCGTTCTGCAGGGGCAGCCTCCCCTCCTACAGGCACTCCTCTGCCGCCCGCCCGGGGCAAGGAAAGAGCAGGCAGGGCCATGACAATCCGATTAAGTTTCCCTTCCCTTTGTCTGGGGGCTTGGCTGTGGCGGCTGAGGCTTTCCAGAGAGCGGAGCCAGTCTCCTCCGGAGTGTGCCCCTCCTCCCCTCCGCCCCATTCCTTCTGCCAGGCTCTGGGTAGAAACACCAGGCACCACCCGGCATTTAACCTTCTGCTCTCCAATCCGCAGCAATCCATCAAGCTCCACAACCTGGTGGAAGAACACAACAACGTGCGAGTGACGGCCTGGGTTAAACACGAAGGTGTGTGAAGCTGGGCAGATTTAGGGAGATAAAACTTGTCGTTGGCTCCTGGCCGTGGCAGACGAATGGAGCCTCTGGGCATTGGAAAGAGGACGCTGGACCAGGCGGGTGCTCCTTGGTCTGTAGTGTTGCCAACTCCAGGTTGGGGAACTCCTGGAGACTTGAGGGTGGCAGCAGGGATGTGATGTCTGCGAGTTCACTCCCTGAAGCTGCCCGTTTCTCCAGGGGCACTGGTCCCTGTACTCTGGAGGTCAGTGGTCATTCCAGGAGATCCCCAGGCCTCACCTGGAGGCTGGCAACCATAGGTCCTGCAGGGCTGCAATCCAGAAGCGAGTCAAGGTGCTGGTTTTGGCCAGCCAAGCTCTCTGGCGCTTGGGCCTTCCGTACCACAGAGCATCCTCTGGGCATCAGGGCACCACTTTCCTGGCAATGCCCACCAGAGGAAGGCGCCACGGAGTGGCCTCCTTAGGGGGTTGACCCTCAGCTCTGGAACTCCTCGTGTCGGAGATCTGTCTTTCAGAGACTGCAGCTGGGCCATCTAGAAGAGTCGAGAAATCCATTCTCATTTGGCGCTTTGCAGGGGGTGAGAAGGCACAGCCCAGGGGGTGAAGAGGCTGGGCGGGCCAGATCCCATTGGCTTGGAGGCGGAGTCTTCTTTACAAGTGAACACTGAGCCTAAGGAAAGAATGAGAGAGTGGGGACGAGCACAAACCGGCTCACAAACAAAAGTTCGTGACAAATTTTGGGCGGTTTGTGGTTTGCAAACTGAAGAACTGCCACGAACTTCCAGTAATTATAAAGCAGTTTGTGGGCAGTTTGTGGCAGTTCATGAAGAGCAGAAAGCAGGGGGTTAAATGGCTTGGAGACACTTAAACCCCTGCTTTCTGCTCTTCACAAAAAACAGCTGAGTGGTGAGGAGCAGAAAGCATGGGTTTAAATGGCTCCAAGCCATTTAACCCCATTTTCTGCTCCCAGTCAATTTTCGTGAGGAAACTGCTGGTTTCTGGTTCATTTCAGTTCATGCGGCTTGTGCCCATCTGTATAGGAGAGTCATCCAGGGGTCAGTCTGGGCACATCAATATCGGCAGCCCCCCGAAGTCCTCCAGGACTCCCTTCCGAGCATCTCACCCCTTGGTCTTGTCTTTCTGTAGGTCGCCGTCAGATGGCGTCTTCTTCCTTGGTGCCAGGAGACGTCATCCTCTTGGAAGGCCAGAAGCTTTCCCTGCCGTGTGATGCTGTCCTTCTGGATGGCAGCTGCATCATCAACGAGGGGATGCTGACAGGTACCAAGCAGGGGAGGGGTCCTTGTCTGTGCAGGAAGGGCCGAGTGATATCAGGGGTGGTAGCCGAGGTCAGTCACTTCGCGAAGGCCCACAATCCCCTCAACCACCATGTCGTGCTTAGGGAGGGGCCGTGGTTCGACGGAAGAGTCTCTGCTTGGCATGCAGAAGGTCCCCGGTTCAACCCCCAGCAGCATCCCCAGTCTCCAAGGACCAGGCAGGAGGAGATGGGAAAGACCCTTTTCCGCCTGAGACCCTGGAGAGAGAGCAGCTGCCAGTCTGAGTAGACAATACTGCCCGTGATGAGTCAAGAGTCCGATTCAGTGTCAGGCAGCTTCAGGTGGGTTCATGTGTTCGGCTGCACTCACTGCCTGGTGGCCCTGGGGAAAGGGCTGCAGCCGGTGGTGAGCGTGGGGCGAATGAGGGCATGTGGGGGGGGGGCTTGTGGGGGGAAGGAGAGGGGAGGGGGGCCCTGGGAACGCTCTGCCTGGGGCCCCTCGAGAGCCTGGCCCTGGCCTGGGCTGACTTGTCTTTGTGTGCTTGGGGTTCTCAGGAACGACCTGATTGGCGGCTCTTTTGCACCCTCCCTGTTTTGCTGTCTCCACTGAGCCTGTCAGGGAAGCTGGAATGGGGAGCCCCATGCAAAGACCAGGAGGGCTGAGAAGGGGTGGAACTGGGGGGAAGGGGGGGGAGGTGGTAGGCGGGGTATGTGCAGACCCCCTGCTCTGCGGGATCTCCTCAGCATGGAGAAACGGGAGCCTTCATGAAGAAGAATCCCGGTCCGTGTGGGAACGGCTACGCACTGGTCGGAGGAGGAGGAAGCCACCGACACGGACTAGGCCCTGCGGCTTCCTCTGCCTTGCTGAGAGGGTTGCTCGGTCCACCACCACCCCCGGCAGTGGACGGGGGGGGGGGCGTAGAGTTGCCAGATCCAGGCTGCAAAACTCCTGGAGATTTGGGGATGGAGCCTCAGGAGGAGAGAGACCTCAGTGGGGTACCTCTTGAGTCTGGGGATGAGCTATAATTCCAGGGGATCCCCAGGCCCCCCCCCCCCGGAGACCGGCACCCCTCCTCGCTATTGATAAAATTCTGTACTTCTAGGGTGCGGTCAGACGGCGTACTGAGAGCGGGTTAAACTGCTCCGGTTCTAACTGGATTATATTTGATCTGGATAACTGCGATCACACTTACCTCCCTTATCCCGCCTCACCGCGCAGTCATGTCGCACCCCGGCATCTACACTACTGATGTGTAGGAGCATGTGTCGGCGGGTTTCAAATCTCTCCCCCCCTCAGTTTGTGCGTGCGCATAGGCGCCCCTCCATAGAAGGGGGGGGAACTATCATGGTGCATGCACAGAACCACCAGGGCAAATCAATCCAACCCCTCTAACAAAAGACTTCTCTTTAAACGTTTGAGCCAAAAATGGCCTCCGTGAGATCCCAAACTCATCTAAACACTAAAACAAGCGACCGTTTAAATGTCAGTTTTTTAAACGCGGTGGTGGAGCTCCGCCTATGCGCACACCACCAATGCATTAAAAAAAATGGCGGGTGAAAAGCAGACGCCTCGGGCAGCTTTCGAGCGGGGAGGGGGTTTAAACCGGAAGTGGCTCGACACCGCAGGAGCGATCAGACATCAGGAAAGTGCAGCTAGAACCGGAGAATCAGGAAAACATCATTTGGGGACCTGGTAACAAAATACTCCGTTTTAAAGGGGGTTTGAGCCGGAAAGCGACGGCTGGGGATGGTGCGCAGATGTTGAGTGTGTGAACGTTACTGAAGTGTGCTGAAAGTGGAATAAACGGCCCATCTGAACGCACCCCTAGAGTTCCTGGTGGGAGAGTGCTGGCCCCTGAAGAAGGAGGCCGTTTGGACCAAACATTGGACTGAGGAATCCTCAAAGGGTTAATATTAAAAGTAAAGTCCTAATTAAAAAAGAATTAACTAAAAGACTTACTATTAAACCAAAACCAATTCATAACTGTTCTGATCATCTTCTCTGCAAACTTTAACAGCCATTTCCTGTCTACTAATTGGTAAGCAAATTACCACAAGTTTACTGTCTGTCCTAGAAAACTCATTTTTAACCCCCCCCCCCAAACTTTAATTCATATTCTACTAACAATCACAAGCTTAGTCACATGAACACACAATGAAGCTGCCTTACACTGAATGAGACCCTTGGTCCGTCAAGGTCAGTATTGCCTGCTCAGACTGGCAGCAGCTCTCCAGGGTCCCAGTCTTTTCCCATCACCTCCTGCCTGGTCCTTTTACCCGGAGATGCTGGGGATTGAACCTGGGACCTTCTTCATGCCAAGCAGAGGCTCTGCCACTGAGCCACGGCCCCAGCCCCAGCCAGTCTGTTCTTCAGGTTTAATTCTGTTCCAATAATTTATGAACAGAGGCCACCTTTGTACACATAATGGTTGCACTGGCCTATTTCCTTCCCTCGATTGCTTGCAAACAGCGATTTTCTCCATAACCAGGGTTAGCCAGTATTTCCAGGGGCTTGCCATGAGCAACCTTGCAGCCACAACCAGATTTCGTAGAGCATACCCACAATTCTCCTCTGAGGATTCCTCCATTTGGCCTAATGTGTATTGATGAATGAATTAATTAATGGTATTTGGTGCCTGCACTTTGGCTGGAAGAGCTGAACTCCCTGGCCTTCCCATCTCTCCCGTGCAACAGCCTGTGGGAGCCGGACAGGCCTGCTGACCCCGGTGGGGGGGGATGGTGTGTGTGTTCCAGGTGAGAGCGTCCCAGTGACCAAGACCGCCTTGCCCCACTCGGAGAACACCCTCCCCTGGAAGACGCACAGCGTGGAGGACTACCGGCGCCACGTCCTCTTCTGCGGCACAGAAGTCATCCAGACCAAGCAGACCGTCAGAGGGCCCCCCAGAGCAGTCGTGTTGCAGACGGGTGAGAGGGGGGCTCCTCGCTGGAGGGGGGCGGGGGGGACTGGGGGCTCTGCTGAAGTTGCCTCGAACCAGGGGGAGCAGAAGGGCCACGGAGGGGAAACGACCACCGCTGTACAATCGAGATGTCCTTGCCCCCATTCAGCACTCGCTGGATTGGAACCGGGCAGGAGAGACAAGCGGACAACTCCAAGCCATGCTCAGGGCCTCTGAGAACGTAGGAAGAGTCCTACTGACCAGTGAGGGTCCATCTACTCCAGCATCCTGTCTCACAAAGTGGCCAACCAGTTCCTCTGGAGGGTCAACAACAGGGCATGGAGGCTGAGGCCTTTCCCTGATAAGAACCTCAGAAGAGCAATGCTGGATCAGACCAGGGAGGATCCATCTAGTCCAGCATCCCGTCTCACACAGTGGCCATCCAGTTCCTCTGGAGGGTCAATAATGGCATAGAGGCCGAGGCCTTCAGAAGAACATCAGAAAAGCAATGCTGGATCAGACCAGGGAGGGTCCATCTAGTCCAGCATCCCGTCTCACACAGTGGCCATCCAGTTCCTCTGGAGGGTCAATAATGGCATAGAGGCCGAGGCCTTCAGAAGAACATCAGAAAAGCAATGCTGGATCAGACCAGGGAGGGTCCATCTAGTCCAGCATCCCGTCTCACACAGTGGCCATCCAGTTCCTCTGGAGGGTCAATAATGGCATAGAGGCCGAGGCCTTCAGAAGAACATCAGAAAAGCAATGCTGGATCAGACCAGGGAGGGTCCATCTAGTCCAGCATCCCGTCTCACACAGTGGCCATCCAGTTCCTCTGGAGGGTCAATAATGGCATAGAGGCCGAGGCCTTCAGAAGAACATCAGAAAAGCAATGCTGGATCAGACCAGGGAGGGTCCATCTAGTCCAGCATCCCGTCTCACACAGTGGCCATCCAGTTCCTCTGGAGGGTCAATAATGGCATAGAGGCCGAGGCCTTCAGAAGAACATCAGAAAAGCAATGCTGGATCAGACCAGGGAGGGTCCATCTAGTCCAGCATCCTGTCTCACACAGGGGCCATCCAGTTCCTCTGGAGGTCCAGTAAGGAGGTGTAGAGGCTAACAGGGTACAGAGGTTGAGGCCTTCCTCTGAAGTTGCCTCCTGGCTTTGGGTTTCAGCAGTTGGCTGACACTGAACATGGAGGTTCCTTTTAGTCCATGTCTAGTAGCTGTTGATGGAGCTCTCCTCCATGAATCTGTCCAATCCCCTTTTAAAGCTGTCTGGCCATCACAGACATCCCCTGGTAGTGAATTCCACATTTCAATCACTCTGTGTGTCAAGAAGTATTTCCTCTTTCCCCTCCCGAATCTGCTTCCTGTCAGCTTAATTGGGTGCTCTCGAGTTCTACTATTCTGGGACACGGAGAGAAATTTCTCTCTGTCCGCTCTCTCCCCACTGTGTGCACCGTCTTACAAACCTCTCTCCTGTCTCTACTTAGCTTTCTTTTTTCTAAACGGAAAAGTCCCCGACTCTTCGTCCTTTCCTAGTCGGGAAGGTGCCACAGCCCTCTCATTAGAAAGGGTGCGAGTCCCCCTTGCTACGTTTTGTCAAGTAGCAAAATAACAAGTAAACTTGACAAAATGAAACAGACTGGCATAACGGATGTGCCCAAAGTAGATTTTCCCACTTTCAAACGCTAAACATTCCAGCCCTTTGACAGAAGGAGCAGCGTCAGGCTGCTGAGGCTTCCTTGGCTTCCACTGTCCCAAGAGGCCTCTGGGGAGAGGGGCCACCGCATCCCACCGGTTCCAGCACCTCCCGTCTCCCTGTGCGGGCCCCTTTCCTGCCTCCAGCTGCCCTGATCCGCCTGGCCTTGGCGCAGGTGAGAGCTGAGCGGCTGGCGGTGCTGCCCCTGGCCTCTGCCTCCCTCGGTGACCCTCCTTCCTCCTGACGGGACGTCTCGTGGCAGGCTTCGACACACCCCGTTTCAATGACCTTCGACGGTCTATCTCATCTTTCTGTGTATTATGGACGCAGGCTTTAACACCGCGAAGGGAGACCTGGTGAGGTCCATCCTCTACCCGAAGCCCCTGAACTTCAAAATCTACAGAGACGCCTTCAAGTTCATCCTGGGCCTGCTCGTGATCGCCGTCCTGGGCATGGTCTATGCCATCTACGTGTACACCAGCCACAAGGTGAGGGTGGGGAAGAGGGTGGGGGTGGGAACCCCCCAGAACCTGGGAACGTGAGGGGCTCGTGGCAAGTGGCTCGTGGCTGGGCAGGACTGGGGTTGCCGAGGGCTGGGCCAGGCCTTTTGCATCATCTCAGGGCTATTTGGGCAGAGTACCAGATTTGGGGATGGGGGTGGAATTGAATGCTCCCCAGGTAGCTTTGCCTGGTGAGTTCGGGGTGGGGGGCATCTGTCTGTTGCACCAAATAGATTGCAAAAAACTGAGATCCAGAGTGAAGTCCCAGGAAGCAAAACCAGCCATGCCACCGGCGCTTCCGTCAAAAACTCATATTGGGAAAACAGGACCCCGGGGGGTGGGGGGATTCTCTGTCCCCTCCCAGGGTTGCAGCCACACTGCTTTGTGTCGTTTGGGTGGGTCCTAGCAAAAGGTGTGAGATGGACTTTGTTCTGTAAAGAGACAGAAGATCTGATTGTGGATGTCCAGCACTTTCCTCCTTAGGCCTTCCCCTGGGGTTTGCCTCAGCCCCTCCCCCCTCTCTCCAGGGGACCAGCTGCCTCAGGCCCGGGCTCCTCACCCCCCAGGGCACGATGGGGCAGTGCTCCGTCCCAAACACCTGCCCGCTCTCTTCCCTCCAGCAACCTGGAGAAGTCACCCTGGCCATGGCCCTCCTCCTCCTGACGATTCCCGTACCCCCAGCCCTCCCGGCCGCCATGACCACCGGCATCGTTTACGCCCAGCGGAGGCTGAAAAAGAAGAAGATTTTCTGCATCAGCCCACAGAGGATCAACATCTGCGGGCAAATCAATCTAGTGTGCTTCGACAAGGTGCACGGGACGGAAGGCGCTCCCCGGGGTTGGGCAGGCTGGTGGGGACGGGGCGGAGGGAGGGAAGTTTGGCTGTCCGGACCACTTCAGATCTGCCCCCCAGTCCTTGGGCTGGGCAGCTCTCTCTCTCTCTCTCTCTCTCTCTCTCTCTCGCCTCCCGCTGGCAATGCTCCCTCTAAGCTGTGGAGTCTTGTGAGCAAAAACTCTACTTTGTGCGCTCCTGGCATTAAAGTTGTGAATGAGCAATTTGGCTGCTGTACTCCCACTCCCCCCCCCCCCCCCCGGCACCAAGAATACAGAACATCCCTTGCCCCAGACTGAGAATTCCTACCTATACCTTGTGGCTAATAGCCACTGATGGACCTCTGCTCCATATGCTTATCTAATCCCCTCTTGAAGCCGTCCATGCTTGTAGCTGCCGCCACCTCCTGTGGCAGTGAATTCCATGTGCCTCCCACCGGCAATGTTCCCTCTAAGCTGTGGAGAGTCTTGTGAGCAAAAATTCTACTTTGTGAGCTACTGGCATGAAAGTTGTAATTGAGCGATTTGGCTACTGCATAAATTAGCTTGCTCCGGAGCCCTCCTTCCTGAGCTAAGACAGAAATGTGTGAGCCGGAGGTTGAATCACACTAACTCAGCTTTGAGGGAACACTGCCCACTGGCAATGGGAGGATAAGGTTACATCCTACCCTACAGGACTGTGGTGTTCCCTCTAAGCTGAGTTAGTGTGAGCTAGCTCACAGTTTTTTAGCCTCTGGCTCACACAGTTTTGTCTCAGCTCAGGAAGGAGGGCTCCAGAGCAAACTCATTTATGCAGCAGCCAAATCACTCACTCACAGCTTTAATGCCAGTAGCTCACAAAGTAGATTTTTTTGCTGTTGCGACTCTACAACTTAGCGGGAGCATTGGTCATGACTGAGAAAATTCTCCTTTTTTTTTTTCCTCATTTTACCCCCCCCTTTCCCCCCCCCCCCCCGTGGAGACCCTGAGCGGCTTACGTCATTCTCCCCTCCTCTGTTGTGTGCTCAGTACAACCCTGCAAGGTAGGCGGAGAGTTGGTGTGATGTTGTGGACACTGGATGGGGGAAGGACCTGGCCTTGAGCCCCCTCTTCTGCCAGGGAAGTTTGCTGGGTGCCTTGGCCCCGCCAGCCTGGCTGACCTCGCAGGAGTGTTGTTGCGAGAAAATAGAGGCGGGCAGAACAATGTTCCAAAAGCCGCTTTGAGTCTGAGATGGAGAGAAAAGCGGGATATAGAGGAAGAAGTCCCTCCTTAGGCTGAGAGTGCGTGTGGGCATGGCAGCCCTGGCCCAAGGTCACCCAGCCAGCTTCCATAGCAGAGCAGAGATTCGAACCTGGGTCTCTCGGATCTGGGTCCAGCACTCCAATTGTGACACTCCGTTGGCTCTCCGTTGACACTAAGCCCTTTAAAAATTAGAGTCTGCAGCGGATTCAGTGCAGGTTCA